>NW_014577360.1:292388-294805 GCF_000485595.1 Priapulus caudatus
TCCCATCACACACCTATTTGGATCTCGTGAACTACCTAACATTCCAGCCGAGTCCATTTTATACTCTCAGGGACTTTCAGAACTACAAAAGCCTGGATGCCTACGATCGACTGTTCTGCGGTTGGGTTAGTGGTGTACCAGTCTACATCTATCATGTGAACAGTGAGAGTCTCATCTACGTTATCCGAGCACGTGTTATGCGCTCCCAATCTCTGATTAAAGTGATTATACCATCTCTCTACCCGTGCGTGTGTCATTATGAGAGAATATGGGACAGGCATCATGTCAGCACACTGTAATTGTAAAGCCGGGCTTGGTGAATTCTGTTCACATGTTGCCTCGGTGCTATTTTATGCTGCACGTGCAAGAGAAATCATCACCCCACTCAAACAGCTGCCTACTGGATGCCGGCGATATATGTATATAAGTGTAAATGTGTAGCGGCGTGCGGTGTAAATGTGTAGCGGCGTGCGGTGTACCTGTGTGTTGCAGAAGAGCATTTGACCGGCATTTACAGGTAATTATTGGCAATACAAGGCGAAAGAGAGTAGTGAAACATTGGTAGTAAATACATTTCGTGTTTATTCAGCATTGCTTTTTTATTGAAAATGCTCCAAACGTCTGTGTTCCGCCTGGTCTCTCGTCACTTTACCTTGTGTTGTGATCACGCTATAGGCAGCCTAAAAAAGCTGTGTGGCTCTCTCTGATACCGATTGCTGCAGTTGCTCAATGTACTTGTATACCATGCCTGAACTGGTTTCTGGAACCCTAATGGCCGGCGGCGTTGTATTATGGGTAATACGAAAAATCGCGGAACCCTCTATAGAGATGGTCATAAGATAATAGCAAATACGCCTAATAGGAGAAGGGGTTGTATTATCTCAACGGTAGGAAACAGTAGTTTGATGCAGATGATGTAACAGCTAGCCTTACCATTATTATTTTAATCTAATAACTATATCTGATAATCTATTGTCATACACTATAGAACAATTAACCAGATGGTTGCACGTGGTTATTATAATTAAAGTCAACCAGAAACCATAACTCAACAATTGAATATCATATGCATAATATCAGGAGTAGATAATAGAAGACTTCTATTATCTACTCCTGATAATATTATAGACTTTATTCATCACACAGACAGACAGGTGAGCGAGCATTTAATATTTAGTTTATACAATAATGTAGAATAATTACTCGTCGAATTTTCATTGCTATACGGAAACAGCTCGCGTATCTTTCCATGAGATTATACATGCATGTGTAGTTCTCACAAATACATGAGGGTCCAAAAGTATTGTACACTATTTTTGCATTAGTTTGATTATAAATCCGCGCCTGTCACGTTTCCTGCACGTTAATTAGATTCTCTTATGGTAATTATGCGTAATGTTTAAAAGTAACTATGTTATAATGTTCAAATATCGAAGTAGGCCTGGACGAACATTTAGTCCAGTAGTATCCAGTAAGGCTGTTGATTGCGAAAGATTGCTTTCGGGTTCTGCGTTATGCTCATAGGGTCTATGTCCCCAGGGTACTGCCGGAACGTACCCTGGGTACGGTCCGGTATACCGGAACGTACCCTGGTCACTATTTGATATGGTTAGGGTTAGGATAGGGTTAGGTTAAGGTTAGGGTTAAGGGTTCGGTTAGGTGTTAGGGTTAGAAGTAGGCGAGGCGACTCCCTAGACTCGTAGTGGAGTAGGAGCGAGGTACGGTCCGGCATATTTAGATAGTACCCGGGTACTTCCGGTATACGGACGCTGTACCAGGGTACGTTCCGGCAGTACCCAACCGGGGGACATAGACCCTCTCAGCCTTAGGCATAGTTCTTAGTTATAACGATGATTCATGTTCATTAGTTCATTCGATGTCTCTTTCTTCCCAGAAATAACTATAGAGGGCGTATCAATCAGAAGTGCTTGTAGACATGTGAAGCCTAGCATTAAATGATATTTACCCCGTGAATGCTATCAATATAACTGATATTAATTTTAAGCCAGCTACATTAAAAAATGTCATCAAAATCAGAATTACATGGTCACCAGCGGTTTTCACTTTCAGAACGATATGAGGTTACTGTAAGCCATTGAGAAACGTGCCGCATACCACATGATCCTACTATATACTAACTTATATAGTAGTATAGTAGACTAGCGTATAGTAGTATAGTAGTATAGTTACTATAGTAGAGATCATGCAGTGGCCGCGACGTGTTGAACGAACGTAAATCCATTATGCGAAAGCATTCACACACGGGGGTACATAACCACTGGCAGCAGACACCACCTCCGTTTCAGCTGCACACACACGCGCCTTTGTTCTATATAGATAACATCCGATATATAACACCGCTCTCATACATAGACATCACTGTAAACAACCATAAATCAGTGAGGTCGCCGTGCCAC
>NW_014577360.1:299988-303362 GCF_000485595.1 Priapulus caudatus
TGCTGGCATCAAAAAAGTGATGAAGTTTACATGCCGCATCATCAAACAAACGGGGTTTGATACATCTATCAACCTTGAAATCGGCAATGTTCTCAAGATCGTTCAGCCAGCAACGCCATTGCTTTTCTATATCGCACGGTACATCTTGATCCCAGGTTAGTTTCCTGCGAGTGGCTTCTTGAAACAGCACCTTTGCTTTTAGAATGACTGGCGATATCAACCCTAAGGGGTCATACACTAAAGAAAGAAAGCTCAACATCGTTCTTCGTGTAACTCGCGTCGTCTAGCTTGCGCCGATATTCGTCGGCCTTGTCGTAGTAGAACTCGTCATTTATTAGATCCCACTTTATTCCTAGAGACTTGCTATCCCTAAACGAGTCTAGGTCCTTGACCTCCTTTCCACGATTTTCTTCCGGGATGTCTTGCATAAGCTCTTTGCTGTTCGACACGAACTTCGTCAAATTAAACTCTCCCTTGCTTAGCACCATTGGTGTTTCGTTGATGACAACTCAGTGTGGCCATTCATTCAGTGTGGCCATAGACTTGAGACAATCATCGACGTAAAAGGATCTTAACTCTGTATTCCGTACTAAAGGGCGCAAACGCTGCTGATCCTAAACGGTGCGTCTCAGTGCGTACGTGGAGCTGCTGGCACACCATATGCCTCCAAAGAGATGTGACGTCATTCTGTAGTGGGTCAGCTCGTCTTGTTCGTTGTACCATAGAAACCTGAGTGCATCTCTATCGTCCGCTGGAATTTTAATCTGGTGGTACATTGACTCTATATCAGCCGTAACTGCATACTTGTGTTGTCTGAACCGTAAGATCACATGGAGCAATTTGTTCACGAGATCGGGACCTTGTAAACACCTATCATTAAGAGACTCTCCATGGTATTTCGACGCACAATCGAAAACGATCCTGACTTTGTCAGGCTTCTTATCGGTGACCACAGCGTGATGAGGGAGATACCACGATTTTCCGGATTTTTCTATTTCGCTTGCTGGTACCTCCTCAGCATATCCACTACCCACATACTTTGTAATCTCGGTGTTATACCTATTCAACGTGTTTCCCTTTTGTAGCTTCCGCATAAGAGAGTCTAGGCGAGATTTTGCAACTCCAAAATTATTTGGTAACTCCTTACTAGGATCTCTCCACGGGATGGGGAGCTGGTAATGATTATCAACAATCTTACATTATTTATCCCACAGCTCGATCACCTGTTTGTCTTGTAGAGACCATGGTACATCATTCTCTAAGCCTTCATTTTCCACGGACCATAACCTGTCGAATTTCTCCTCTATTGCCCGAGTTGTGGTGCTGACAAAGTGTGAGATCAACCTTCTACTTATAGTTGCATTGCCCACTGCACCATTCAGACACCAGCCAAACAGAGTACGCGCAGCAAAGGGTTCCCCTCTGTTGCCACTTCTGATCCCTAGGGGCATCAGAGCCTCAGCATAATCTTGACATGACTCATAGCTAATGTTTCTCTCATATCTGTTGACTGAAGAGACAGATCTACTAACTGAGTTTTATTTATGCTTGACTGATTTAACGTGATCATCTGACAATCTGTGCTAATACCCCGAACACGTAATTTATCCACCAGGCGCCTAGACACAAAACTGTTAGTTGAGGCTGTGTCTAGCAATGCATAGGCCTCGAACTCGCGATTGACCCTTACAGCTACGACCGGCATGTAAACTTTCGCACCTGTGTTAACACTAGCATTTACCTTTACATCATTGACCTTATCTACAACATTACTAACGACATTATCTGTGACAGGGTGCTGTGGCTTAACATTCGACTGCCCGACATTCTCGACATGAATAAATTTGGTGTGCTTTCTCCCACAACCCGGAACAGAGCAAACAGAAGGTTTTCTACATGTATCAACACAATGATTGGATAATAAACAATTCGCACACAAACTGTATCTCCTGACGAGACGGAGGCGTTCTGGTAGCCGCATGTCCTTGAACGCCTTGCAATAGAAAAGACGATGGTCTCCCGCACATAGCACGCACGGACGTCTTGGCTTCCAGATAAATGACCTTTCTCTTGTACCAGGATCAGCGGTTGTCATGAACGAGGTAGAAACCTTCTTGTTCTTCGGGGTTTCGTAATACACCTGCGAGCTCATGGCCCCCGTCGTACATTGTCCATACACAGGGTCTGCGATCTCATCCGCAACATGCCTCATTAAGGCGACAAGGTCGTCGAAGTCGGGATAGGAGTCGAAAGTCAGCTTCTTGTCGAGCGCGTGTTTCCTCCATCGGGTTCTTATGTATGGTGGCAATCTGGACACGATCTCTATCCAACACTGTTGAGTATTAACTTTGTGTAGCTTGTTGAGCTGTGCGAGCGTTTCCCTCGCACTCTCTAACGTATCAGCCAGTTGAACAATTTCGTTTGGTGCCTTGGCTTGTCTGCCCTCTCTTAGCCGTTTCATGACGTGTTCTGCAATAAGGTGTTTGTCACCGAATCGTCGCTCTAATATGCCCCTGGCCTTGGTGTATCCCTTCTCACCACCAATCTGGGCGCATCCATTGATGGCGAGCTTAGCTGCACCTGTGGTGTATTGTAGGAGCCTTGTCAACTTGGCTTGAGGGTCAGTGATAACCTTATCGACGCTCTCGTCGAACACCGCCATAAAGATAAGGTATTTCATGGGCTCTTTATCATACGGCTCTACCTCGACTTTGGGGAGATTCATCAAGCACACGAGCTCCTGTCTACTTATCTCCTCGCTTTTCGTGACATTAACATATGATGCTACGCTCAATGTGTCATTGTTTTCAGTATTGGTTTCGTTAATATATACGTTAAGCTCCTTGAGTACGCTCACATAAGCTGACTGAGCTTCTTCGTAATAGCCATCAGCTTCCTCAAGCAGGCTTTCATCCTCGATGAAGGTGACATAATGCTCGTGCGACTGTTCCAACAGTTTAAACGAGGCCTTGAGATCATCGCGCCTCTTCGCAGCATCTTCTGTGCTTATTCCCTCTGCCATATGTTGATGGGCAGAATTCCTTAACTTAGTTAGCATTCGTTTCCGCTGTGCCCGCGCAGCCTTGGCCTTATCCATGGTGACGTTAACGTTATACGTGACTATTGTATGGTGACTTGATTCACTCAATGATTTTTCACTGTGATGCGCATGCAGATAAAAATCTTTACGCCAACATAGCAGATGTAAGGATGGCTGATAGTGGCTTTATTCTTTACACGAATGAGTGGAATACATTCGGTGAACTAAAAGGAATACAAACATATATAAAGAACTGTCACTATAACAAACTAAACAATTTGACATGACCTTGCAGCTAACTACTATTTAGCCTAGTTGCCGTAACCTAACCAGT
>NW_014577360.1:306194-311279 GCF_000485595.1 Priapulus caudatus
ACGACACAATGGCTGTCGACGATAACCCAGCCATACTCCCTATGGTAACCGCAAGGTTAGGAGAACACGAGAGAGAAGTGAGTGGAAGTGTGTTGTTGGACTCTGGAGCTAATATCACACTTGTGAGAGAGGAGGTTGCAGAAAAATTTGGATGTGAGAGCAGGTCAATAAGCATTGAAATAAGAACTCTAGGTGGAGATGTCCAAGTACACCAAACAAGAGTGTACAAGGTCATAAGTATACAGTATCTACAGTAGGTGTGCCAGAAATTACATGTGTGAAAAGGTTTAAGTAAAGACAGCTGGAAAGACTAAATAGAAGAAATGGAGACGTAGATTTGCTAGTTGGAGAAGACTACCCACAACTTCACACCGGGGAAACTCAGGAGATAGAAGGGTATGTTGTAAGAAAGTCTCCTCTGGGTTGGATAGCATTTGGCTCACAAAGCAGTGAAATGGAACACAGTAAAGTAATGTATATCAATGTGTCCAAGTCCGTGGATCTGCCACAATTCTGGGCAACAGAGGAAATGGGTGTAAAACTACCAGATTGTAAATGTGGAGAAACTGGGCAGCTACGATTGCCACCTGCAGAAAAGAAACAGTATGCAGAAATGTGACAGTTTTGTAAGAAGAGCAATGACAGCTGGATGCTGCCGTACCCTTGGCGAAGGGATCCCAAAGACCTACCAAACAATAAGAGTCGGTGTGTAGCAAAACTTGCATCTCTGAAAATGAGATTGAAGCAGAATCCTGAAGATGCAGAGCTGTACAACCAGCAGATTGTAGAAATGACTGAAAGGGGCATTGCTCAAAAATTGACAATGGCAGAGAACGAAGAGTACAGAAGCCCTGTGCACTACATTGCCCACCACTCTGTTCTGAGACCTGACAAAAGGAGCACTCCCATCAGAATTGTGTTTAACACCTCATCCTCCTTTAAGGGCCACTCACTGAATGACTACTAGGACAACGGCCCTAACCTACTGAATGAACTATTTGGTGTTCTTTTGAGATTTCGACAGTGCCTAGTGGCTATTGCTGGAGACATCAGCAAAATGTACCATCAAGTGCTGATTCCGGAGAAAGACCAGCAGGTGCATAGATGTCTATGGAGAAATTGTGAAAATAGAGAACCAGATGTCTATATGATGAAAGTGGTTACATTTAGTGATAAGCCTGCCCCTTCTATGGCATTGACGGCACTGAGGAAAACTGCTTCTGAAGAAGCAAAGGATCATCCCGAAGCTTCTAAAACTCCGGATAATGATACATATATGGATGATATATGTACATCGGTTGAGTCCATTAAGAAGGCCAGGCAATTAACAAGCGATATTGATAAAGTTTTGAAGATCGGAGGGTTTAAAGTGAAGGAGTGGGTATATACTGAGAGTATTACAAACCAAAGCGTGATAAAGAATGAAGGCAGAAACCCTGATGAAATGGCAATCATAAAGGAAGCCAAGGAACAAAAGGTTCTGGGCGTTGTGTGGGACCCGGCATCAGATGAAATGAAGTAGAAGGTGAAACTTGGTTCACGTAAAAGATGAACAGATATTGACGAAACAAATGGTTCTACGTTAATTGGCCAGGGTCTATGACCCGATTGGGTTTACCGCTGCATTCCTCATTAGAGGAAAGATCTTGATGCAAAAATTATGGCAGAGGGTTATTGACTGGGATGAAGACCTACAGGCATCTGAGAAATCAGAATGGAGAAAGTTCTTCCTGGAGTTGGAGCATTTAGAGGGGGTGTCATTATAAAGATGCCTTGTGCCAAAATCAGTGCCTGTTGAGCTTGTAATTTTCTGCGATGCCTCAGAGGATGCCTTTGGTGCTGTCGAATCACGGTAAATAGCGTTAGTTTGTTTTCCCATTTGGCGTTGCAAATAGGAAATGGGTTTCTGACCTATTTCCTATTTTTTAAATGAAAATAGAAAATAGGAAATGGGTTTCTAATCCGTTTCCTATTTTAAAAGTCTAAATAGGAAATGGGAAAAGGTAAAGGAAGGGGGTACGTGCGTGTTCCCGCGTGTACGTGCGTGTACCCGCGTGCACCCGCGTGTACGTGCGTGTAATTCCACAATATGGCTACTCTCCCCCACACACGAGTCAACATTCAAGTGCTTTAAAAATGAAGTCACGTGACAGCGCGAAAAACCCAACATACTGTGACCACAGCCAAGTTATCCCTACAGTGGAGATAACAGCACCTATTTGTAATTTGATTTATGTGTAGTTAAAAACGGGTTGGAAAATATTGTAATCTACTTTCCAGGTCTCTGCCACTGTTATTTGATGATCTAAAGGTCAAAGGTGCAAGTAGTTGTATTTCCGGGCAAAGCAGTAAGTTTGAATTTAACTGTACAATGTTATTTGTATGCTAGCTGTGAATTTAAACTGTAATTATTAGAATAATTGCACTATTTAGCATCAGCAAAGAACTAAAAATAATTGTTGTTATTTTTTTCAGAATTGGATGGTAGTTTATAAATAAACCACAATACATTAACCTGGACGTACATCTGTTGTGTAATTCCTCCCGCAACACAATTCAATTTGTTGAAGAAACGGGGAGAAAGAAGTTGAGAAAATGGATGAATTCAAAAGTGAACGATGGTCCAGGAAAAGAGAAGTGGAGAGGTTAATCAGTGAGCTACGCACGGCCATTGAAGCCAATGGACCCATAGTATTCATATTGCAGCTGGAAGAAGATATGAAAAAGCAATGGGATAAACTGGCAGAATCACATGACTTCAGAGGTGATTAAGAAAATTAGTACAGAAGACGAGAAGGACGAAGAAGATCAGTGGATTGAAGAAATAAGAGATGAGTACATGTTCATGAGGCAAAAAGTATGTAAAACTAGAATGAAGAATGTTGATAGCGTTTGACAACAAAAAGTTGAAACTCAGCATCGAGTTGACAGTACCAGCGCTAGCATCCCCCACCAGGATGGCACTAGAAATAGCAGTACTATGAAGCGGAAGGCGAAAATTGAGAAGGCAAAAGCTCCAAAATTCAATGGAGACATAAGAGAATACAGTACCTTCAGGTCAGATTTCAAACATGATAGATTCAAGTTATGAGTCTAGGGATGCTGCCACCATACTAATAGACTGTCTTAGTGAAAATCCACTCAAGCTTATAACAGGAATTAGGACAGACTATCAGGCCTGTTGGGATGAGCTGGATATTGAATATGGTGACCCCAGGAGGGTCTCAGACACTGTGACGCAAAATATTCTGAAGTTCCGAGAATTGAAAGAAGGTGAGGATGAGAGATTTTGTGATCTCGTACAGCTAGTCAGAAGAACATTTAACATCTTGAAACAAGTTGGGAAAGGGGCAGAGATAAACAACAACCACATGTTGTCTATAATAGAGAGGAAAATGACATTGGAAGATCGAAAGATATATGCCAGACAATTGGAACATGATAAAGAAGAGGCTTCTCTAGAAGGATTACTAGCATTTCTCTTAACAGAAAGAAGGAGTAGGGTAAGAGCATCGACACAGGTGAGAAACAATCACCAAGCACTCAAACAAGTTAACATGAGTCAGCGTCTGCAACCACCAAGTAGTCTAAATCACCTCAACAGAAGTCAGAAGTGTAATGGATGGGTGTGTTTCTCCAATGAACATTGGCCTGATCAGTGTAATAATCTAAAGGAGATGACGGTGGACGATCGTCATAAGGTTCTAAGAAAAAATAATGCTTGTTATAGCTGTCTTAGGGGGCAGGCAAAGGTCACAGCATGAAAACCTGCAGAAGAAGAAGACAATGCACGAGGGATAGTTGCAGGTATTATCATCATGAACTCTTTCACGGTGCAATAATAACCAATCACGACACAATGGCTGTCGACGATAACCCAGCCATACTCCCTATGGTAACCGCAAGGTTAGGAGAACACGAGAGAGAAGTGAGTGGAAGTGTGTTGTTGGACTCTGGAGCTAATATCACACTTGTGAGAGAGGAGGTTGCAGAAAAATTTGGATGTGAGAGCAGGTCAATAAGCATTGAAATAAGAACTCTAGGTGGAGATGTTCAAGTACACCAAACAAGAGTGTACAAGGTCATAAGTATACAGTATCTACAGTAGGTGTGCTAGAAATTACATGTGTGAAAAGGTTTAAGTAAAGACAGCTGGAAAGACTAAATAGAAGAAATGGAGACGTAGATTTGCTAGTTGGAGAAGACTACCCACAACTTCACACCGGGGAAACTCAGGAGATAGAAGGGTATGTTGTAAGAAAGTCTCCTCTGGGTTGGATAGCATTTGGCTCACAAAGCAGTGAAATGGAACACAGTAAAGTAATGTATATCAATGTGTCCAAGTCCGTGGATCTGCCACAATTCTGGGCAACAGAGGAAATGGGTGTAAAACTACCAGATTGTAAATGTGGAGAAACTGGGCAGCTACGATTGCCACCTGCAGAAAAGAAACAGTATGCAGAAATGTGACAGTCTTGTAAGAAGAGCAATGACAGATAGATGCTGCCGTACCCTTGGCGAAGGGATCCCAAAGACCTACCAAACAATAAGAGTCGGTGTGTAGCAAAACTTGCATCTCTGAAAAAGAGATTGAAGCAGAATCCTGAAGATGCAGAGCTGTACAACCAGCAGATTGTAGAAATGACTAAAAGGGGCATTGCTCAAAAATTGACAATGGCAGAGAACGAAGAGTACAGAGGCCCTGTGCACTACATTGCCCACCACTCTGTTCTGAGACCAGACAAAAGGAGCACTCCCATCAGAATTGTGTTTAACACCTCATCCTCCTTTAAGGGCCACTCACTGAATGACTACTAGGACAACGGCCCTAACCTACTGAATGAACTATTTGGTGTTCTTTTGAGATTTCGACAGTGCCCAGTGGCTATTGCTGGAGACATCAGCAAAATGTACCATCAAGTGCTGATTCCGGAGAAAGACCAGCAGGTGCATAGATGTCTATGGAGAAATTGTGAAAATAGAGAACCAGATGTCTATATGATGAAAGTGGTTACATTTAGTGATAAGCCTGCCCCTTCTATGGCATTGACGGCACTGAGGAAAACTGCTTCTGAAGAAGCAAAG
>NW_014577360.1:313409-314814 GCF_000485595.1 Priapulus caudatus
ATTTAGACTTTTAAAATAGGAAACGGATCAGAAACCCATTTCCCATTTCCTATTTAGACTTTTAAAATAGGAAACGGATCAGAAACCCATTTCCTATTTGCAACGTCAAATGGGAAAAACAAACTAACGGTATGTACCGTGATTCTGTCGTATATGCCAGATGGGAAGAGAGTAAAGGAATCTATGGTGTAAGGTTCCTATCTGCCAACTCCCGTGTAGCTCCACTGAAATGTTTATCCATACCACGGTTAGAGTTGCAGGCGGCTGTCCATGCATCTCGACTTTGCGGTACCATAAGGTAGGCGATGTCAGTAGACTTTGAAAGGGTTGTATTTCTATCATATAGTATCATTGCATTGTCTTGGATCCGAGGCCTGTCCCGACATTTGTAGCCAATAGAGTCTCGGAAATTCAGAGCAGTACAGACCCTTTAGAGTGGAGATATATACCGGAAGAAAGAAACATTGCGAACAAAGATTTAAACGGCATCTAGAGGACTGGGCCGCCATTCTTAAAGTTTCTAGAAGAGACGTGGCCAAGTTCGATTACTAGAGCAGATGTCAGTAAGGTTGATAAAGAAAAGAAAAAGGAAACAACTGTGATGATAGCTCAGGAGGTGGATGATGCTATTGACGTGAAGGATTTTTCAAGCTGGGGAAAGTTAATCCGGGTAACAGCGTGTCTTCAGATTCATAACAAATACAAAGGCCAAACGTAGAGTGCACCATGGACCGCTAGAAACTGAAGAAATAGCACATGCAGAAAGACATTGGCTCATCGAAGCCCAGAAGCCACTCCATGAAAGAGTAAGCAAGAGCGAGTTCAAATCACTGAGCCCATTTATAGAAGAGCATATGATTTATGTGGGTGGCAGAGCTAGTCAGGGAACACTCATATGATATGAGGCACCCAGTACTACTACCTAGAAACCATCTCATATCTTACTTGATCACTAGACACTTTCATGAACGTGGTCACTATGGCATTGCTACTACGGCTAGCAAAGTCAGAAGTAAATACTGGATCATTGGGGTAACAAACTTGGCGAAAACTGTGAAAGTCAGGTGTGTAAGTTGCAAAGTACATGAGCATCAAATAGAGAAGCAACTTATGGCTGACCTCCCTGTTGAAAGAATGGCACCCTTCACGCCACCGTTCCATAATACTGCATGTGATTACTTTGGTCATTATACGGTGAACATTGGAAGAAACAAGACGACAAAACATTATGGGGTGGTATTCACATGTCTGAACACGAGAGCAGTTCACCTAGAACCTGCAGTTGACTGCTCGTCAATAGAGTTTCTTTCTAGTTCTGCGAAGGTTCTTCGCGATCAGAGGTTGTTCACGATTTATACAGAGTGACAACGGTACCCAGATGGTTGGTGCAGAGAGACAACTCAGA
>NW_014577360.1:315584-322978 GCF_000485595.1 Priapulus caudatus
CGTGACTGCCCTGATTTTCTCTGGGTCTGCTTTAGTGCCTTCTTTTCCGATGATATGTCCGCAATAGTATCACTTCTTGTTTCCAGTTAGTGTAAGTTTGCCTACCATTAAGGGCTGATGCCATTGCTCACACAATGTTTGCAGCATATGCTCGACATGCAGAGTTGTATTCATAACTGTATTACCCCATACAAGACATTATCTACGTACATGCTACATGTGCCAGGTCCTCGTAGATCTCATTCATCTTTTATTGTCGAATCCGTCTTGTGCGCGAACCCTGATCCTGACACGGTAAACGGAGCGAACGATATCTCCGAACCAGAGTATTTGAATGTCCTCAATTTCGAGCTTTCTTTGTCGAGAAGCGATTTGCCAAAATCGCCAAAGTAGCATTTCAAACCTTGAGAATACTTCGCGGTTTGCACACTTGGTTGCATTTCATCGATAGTCGCCTAGGATAGTGCTTTCACGCCGAATTTGCGGATGAGATTGATCGGATCAAGGCAATAACGTAACTTGCGCAGTGGGTTTGCTGATTATACGCAACTGCCTTACCCAATCGGTGGCGTTCACAACGCTTGACAATGACCTCTAGCCCCGCCATTAGATCCAGTGTTTATCTTTGAACCTGATCCTGTAGCGCCAATGGTACCTTTCTCGGCGGGATCGCAGTGCAAATATCGGTGTTCTCCAGGCATTCGACGAGGACCTAAACACACGTAAACTCCGCACAGTAAAATTATCTTTATTCTGTGGAGTCTTGGTTTCTACCACTTGTACACGTTTTAACCATTTTTTGGGTCAGTACATTGCACGATGCCCCGAACACTCGGTGCTACTTGCGTCGACGCCGATGTAGAACGCTAGTGTCTTGACGCGTGGCTGTGCAAAGATTTGACATGGCAAACTTACCACGCCTAGCCAGTGACATTCTTTGCATTGTTATATTTTAGCCAGTTTTTATTTTTAGTTTTGCAACAACAGTGGATGATGAATTAAATTTATCAAGAATGTCGCTTCAGGTAACACATTGGCTTGTGCGCCTGTATGCAGTCTTACGCTTACTGGTGTTGAGGTTAATGCTTACCTTTTCAAGCCACTTCGTCTGCCACGAGTCACACTGTCATCGCCAGACAGCCATAAACAACTCTTCGTGTCTGTCATCTACATCAACTGTTTCGACTTTTTTCATCTTTGGTTTGGCTTTTGGTTTTGACCGACAACATTTTGAGTAGTGGTTTTGGCCTCCGCAGTTATAACATGTTTTACATGTGGCTGGGCATTTTGCCATTTGCATGTTTACTGTGACGTTCCTGGCAGCGATTTTACAGGCTTTGGAAGCTGTAGACATCGGCATGCTGGGGAGACTTCCGTTTTTTGCTTATAACCAGTTGTTAGCGCATCGTTTCATATGACTATAACTGCTGGTTCCCGCACTCAATGACCTCATTTGTGCCTCACTAAATTCCTGTGCACGGCGTACGGGGCGCCATGCAGGACAGGCATTTTTGTACTATAAACTTGACAAAATGAGTTTTTGTGGGCCCAAAACTCAATTTTGCTCTATACAAAACTTCAATTCTCTCACGAAACTCGACTTTGTGACACAAAATCCATCTGTCTCACAAAACGTGCTCCCTCCCCATTTTGCTCAATCCTGTCCACAAAACCTCGTGTTTGCTAAACACAAACTCAATCTGTCAATCCTGTTCCACAAACCTCAATTTGTGAACACACACTCAATCGTCAATCCTGCTCACTACAAAACTCAATTGTGTCAGCTCATTTGCTATTTGTCGATTTGTCGCTCAAATATGGACACGCCATGAAGAAGGCCTACATGTCAAAACTGGGCTGGAGAAATGGCGTCACTAGTTAATAGAAACAAGATGGCAACGTGGACACATTTCTCCAGCCCAGTTCTGGGACCAATGGTAGCTTCTTACATGCGTGCTGCCATATTTGCCACAAAATCGAAAATATTGCAATGAGCTGACAATGATGTTTGTAAGCGACAGGATTAACAGAATTGAGTTTCTGTGTCACAAAATTGAGGTTTGTGGGACAGGATTGACAAATGCGAGTTTTGTGTTCACAAAATGATTTTGCTGGGACAGGATTGACAGATTGAGTTTTGTGCTTCACAAAATTAATTTGTGGGACAGAATTGAGTTTTGTGTTCACAAAATTGACACAGAATTGAGTTTTGTGCACAAATTGAGTTTTGTGCAGAAGAATGAGTTTTGTTAGACAAAATTGAGTTTGTGCCCACAAAACTCATTTTGTCAAGGTTTATAGGCTACAAAAATGGATTTTGTTGACAAAATGAGCCGCTGTCCTGCAGTGGCGCCCCGTACGGCATAGGTCTATAACTTTATACCTAAAGTCAGTTCTGACTCACGCAACAGACGAGCGCGTACTCCTCATTTAGTATACCGCAGACATATCCTGTCTCTGATAAAGGACTATCTAGGAGGCTCAAAGACTTCGCAACTGCTTTAGCTTGTGATTTCAATTCAGTTACATACACGCTTTCCCCTTGTTCCTGATTTCGGGTGAGAATACATGTCTTAGATAAGTGATGTTGTTTCTTCGCGCTCACAATAGGCTCTGAAAGAGTTTATTGATTGCCTCTGAGTGCTTTCTTTCAGCCTCTGTGCATTCAAATGTGTATGTAAACGCGTCTGCGCATCTTGAACCAATGGTGGCTAAGCATATGTGGGTCACTTGATACCTCGGAGGCTTTCTGATCTTTCAGGATGCATATTATTAAACCAGGTCAAATGCCTGTGCCATTACTCTCTCCATGCATTCCTCTAAATTCTTCGACCCTAAGTCTAGCTCTGGAGGTGCGTTAAAGCTTCCATAACTATTTAGCAAGCAGGATTCGTCGATTCTGACACCATATAATATATGTGTACAATGCTTGGTTATGTAACCGCCATTATCATTAACCGCCTGTCTTTATTCATAACACAGAGGGCAGCACCTGCTGGTACTGTATAAACAATACATGAGATTTAGCAACTTCCCTCGCATCTCCCGTTGATGTCCATACTTCATACACAATTAGGTCTACCTTGCAGCATTTACCGCAATATATCCACTGTTTTCTCCATTCTCAATAATTTACACATATTAACATGTGTAAGTGGGTTTCAGAACTTGAACACTAAAATATATAATTATTATTTATTTATTTATTTGTTATTATTGTTTTGTTTTTTTTCATTACCAGATATTTAATTATAGTATGTATGGCCGAATGTTGATTTAAGTGAAACACTGAAAAAGAGAAAAGAATTACTACTACACCCAATTTGATAGACATAAAACGAATGTGAAATTAACATGGCAAACCATAAATAACATAATTAAAATAAAAAATAAAAGCTCCGTTTCTCCAGAGTTCCTCGTAAGTAATAATAGATTAACTTCAAATAATCCTGTTAAAATATGCAGTATCTTTAATGAATACTTCTCAAAGGTTGGAGAAAATTTGGCTCAAAAAATTCCAACTAATTGCAGGTCATTGTTTACTAGCTACCTTGGTAATCGCCAGCAGGAATCTATATGTTCCTACTTCCTATCACAGAGAATGAAATAATGACAACATGCAATATCGTCAATGAACTCGAACAAAGCTTGCGGCCCTGATGGCATCCCAGCCAAATTCATCAAATTAGGAAGTGAGAAACTGGCTCCAGCTCTAACCAATATCTTCAACAGGTGCCTGGAAGAGGGAATCTTTCCCACCTGTCTAAAAATAGCCAATATTATCCCAATCTACAAGAGTGACTCTCCCAATATGGCAGTAAATTACAGACCTATATTTCCCTGATGTCCCATTTTTCAAAAATATTTGAAAAACTACTTTATAACAGATTATACAAATTCTTAATTTGCTGTAATACCTTAACCCTAACCAATTTGGATTTAGGAAAAATCACTCATCTATGCTAGCAATCTCTGATATTTATGACAGTCTCCTCTCAGCAATGGATAATAATAAAGGGAAATCTACATGCGGTATTTTTCTGGACTTTTCAAAGGCATTTGACACTGTGCAGCATGATATTCCTCTTCATAAAATGAGCCACTATGGCATCAGAGGAACCGCCTTACATTTGTTTAAAAGATACTTAACAAACAGGTCGCAGTTTACAAGTATTGGCACTTCATCTTCATCCCATTTACATGTCTCATATGGTGTACCACAAGGGTCAATTCTTGGTTCCTTGCTATTCTTAATATATATAAATAACCTCTCTAATGCTTCAAATATTATAACTAGAATATTTGCTGATGATACCAACTTATTCATGTCAGGAAGTAATATTAATAATTTAGACAGTATTGTAAATGAAGAACTTGCCTGCATTGATGATTGAATGGCATCCAATAAATTATCTATTAACTATAAAGAAAATTTTTTATGATAATCAGCAACAAGTCCGAATTTCCGACATTTAATATTAAAATGGGAAACTCCACTCTTGAACAAACTAGTCACATAAAATACTTAGGCATCTATCTTGATAATCACCTGAAATGGAACCAACACATCAAACATATATCTGGTAAACTTGCAAGAACTACTGGCATCATCTCAAAGTTAAGACACTATGTAAATACTCAGACACTCTTAACTGTATATTACTCACTTGCATTTCCATATCTCCAATATGCTAATCTAAGTTGAGAAACAGCTTCCTCAACTGCTCTAAAACCATTAATATCTATACAAAACAGAATCATTAGGCTAATTAAATTTGCACCTCGAAGGACTAAAGTAAGCCCACTATATCGTGAGCTGAAGCTCTTAAAACTAAACGACATCTACAACATTGAACTAGCGAAATTCGTGTACAAGTTCAATTCTAACTTATTGCCTACGATTAAAAATTATTTTCGAATAACAGACAGTATACACAATTACTCTACTCGATATTCTCTAAACGTCTCGCTGTACCTCCAAAGATTCTCTACTAACATGGGAACAAAAACATTAAAATTCAGAGTCAAATTATGGGCTACACTTCCTTCAAGCATAAAGACATTGACTTTCAAAACCTTTGTTAAAGCCTACAGAGATACTCTCATATCCAAATACGAATAAGCACAGCTTATTCAGGTTCATATAAATAGAATCTTCTTCTTTTTTTCTTATATTTTGGTTATGATAACAATGCAAATTGTGTTTCTTGTTTTCCCTGCATGGGCATTGCGCCTTGTAACGCAGTTATGTTTTGTTTTTTGTTTTATTTAATTGGTTTGTGAATTGCTTGTTATGGTTTTGTTTGCATGTTTACAAGTGTAATGAGTGATGTGCGGTGGCTGTTGTGTAGTTGGTGTACGTGTTGTGTACAGAATTTTGTTGTTCAGCATGCAGTGCGGGATCTGTGATCATGTTCTCAGTTTGTTTTGAACTAGAAGTATTTTGTGCTCTCCCATGCACAGCTTATTCAGGTTCATATAAATAGAATCTTTTCCTTATATATTTATTTTGGTTTTGTTCACAATGCAATCGTGATTCTTGTTCTCCCTGCAAGGGCAATGTGCTGTGTAATGCAGTCATGTGCTGTCTTTGTTATTTTAGTTGGTTAGTGAATTGCTTGGTTTGGTTCATATAAATAGAATCTATATTCCTTATATATATATTTTTGATTTTGTTCAAATGAAATTGTATTTCTTGTTCTATGGGCATGCATGTGCCTTGTAATGCAGTTGTTTTGTTTCCTGTTTTTTTTCTTTTTTTGATTAAATGGTTTGTGAATTGCTTGTTTTGGTTTTGTTTGCATGTTTACAAGTGTACTGAGTGATGTGAAATGGCTGTTGTCCAATTGGTTCTATATATTTTTTATTTATATTTTTGCGGCTTCAACGTGTGATGGTAGTTGATGGATTGTATTTGCGGGATTTTTTCCAGGTTGTGTCTCTGGTTTCGTGATTCGGCATTTACGGGGCGCCATGCAGGACAGGCATTTTTGTACCTATAAACTTGACAAAAATGAGTTTTGTGAGACAAAACTCAATTTTATCTAACAAAACTCAATTCTGTCTCAGAAAACTCAATTTTGTGAACACAAAACTCAATTCTGTCAATCCTGTCCCACAAAACTCAATTTTGTTATTAAGTGTGATGCCATTGTCACACAATGTTTGCAGCATATCTCGACATGCAGCATTGTATTCATACACTGTATTACCCCATACAAGAACATTATCTACGATACATGCTACATGTGCCAGGTCCTCGTAGATCTCATTCATCTTTTTACAGAAGACGTCTGGTGCGGAACTGATCCTGAACGGTAAACGGAGGAACCGATATCTCCCGAACAGAGTATTGAATGTCGTCAATTTCGAGCTTTCTTTGTCGAGAACGATTTGCCAAAATCCCAAAGTAGCATCAAACCTTGAGAAATACTTCGCGTTTGCACACTTGGTTGCAATTTCATCGATAGTCGCCATAGGATAGTGTTCACGCCGAATTGCGCGATTGAGATTGATCGGATCAAGGCAAATACGTAACTTGGCATTGGGCTTGTTGATTATCACGCAACTGCTTACCCAATCGGTGGGTTCATCAACCTTGACAATGACCTCTAGCCCTGCCATTAGATCCAGTTTATCTTTGAACCTATCCTGTAGCGCCAATGGTACCTTTCTCGGCGGGTCCAGTGCAATATGGTGTTCTCCAGGCATTCGACCGAGACCCTAAACCACATCGCTAAACTCCGACAGTAAATTATCTTTATTCTGTGGAGTCTTGGTTTCTACCACTTGTACACGTTTAACCATTTTGGGTCAGTACATGCACGATGCCCCAACACCGGTGCTACTTGGTCACGCACGATGTAGAACTCTAGTTCTTGACTGTGCTGCCGATATTGACATGGCAACTTTACCACGCCTAGCAGTGACATTCTTGCATTGTTATATTCTACCAGTTTTATTTTAGTTTTTGCAACAACAGTGGATGATGAATTCAATTTATCAAATGTCGCTTCAGGTAACACATTGGCTTGTGCGCCTGTATATAATAAATAAACTACATGCAAATTACCCTGAGTCAAATGAGCATGAAGACCCAATACAAAACATACATATGCAGGTCCAAATATATATATTATATTATATATATAGATAGTTTCTATATATATATATATATATATATATATTTTGGGAAAGAAAAGCGCTCACAGACGCATATTGTGAACAATGACAGGGACAGGGACAGGGACATGCAGGGTCACGGTCGCCATCTTGTTTCTTTAAGTGACCCATTTCTCCAGCCCAGTTTCTGACCAATGGTAGCCCTTCTTACATGCGTGTGCCATATTTGGGCCACAAAATCGAAAATATGCAAATGAGGATGACAAATTGAC
>NW_014577360.1:327945-350771 GCF_000485595.1 Priapulus caudatus
TGTATGTTTTGTATTGCGGTCTTCATGCTCATTTGGACTCAGGGTAATTTGCATGTAGTTTATTTATTTTTTATAACAACGCTCATATATATTTTTGTATTATCCAATCGAATTCTCATTTATGGTTCAAGTCTTGAATCAACTTTAAGTAACTAACTGTAGTTAGCGGAGTGGCTGACTTGAAGACTGTATAGTCAATTCGCCCTCCCTCGCTGTATTTATTTTAGAAAAACTTGTTGTGATATATGTAACAATGTAATATACTTGAAAGCGTAAATAAATTTCAAAATCTAAAAATCTAAATCTAAAATCTAATCTGAAGTGACTCTTGATTTAGCCAATATTAAATTGCTCATACTGTTTCGACTATTACTTAAAAAAAACAAAAACAAATATGAGTCAACGTGTATCAGTGAATAGGAATAAATCCACATCAAAACTTTATATCACAGAAATTTTCTAATCTTGCTAGTGGCTTCTAAACCAGTAAGGAATAAGGCCACATTAGAAGAGAATTACTATTCAAACTCACTTGTCCCATATATTCAAACAGCAAATGGGATGAAAAATTACCCTCTATTAAAAACAATACTGTTTGTTACTAAAGGAACGCAAGTGCCTACTTTGTAATGTGTCTACATATTAGACATGATAAAACATTCAAACTTTAAAGACAGATAAAATACTCTGTATAGCGTTATTTCACTTAAGACGTTGCGTGCATTTAGTCTACTCACACTCAAACTTGATTGTAGCATCTCATGCTATGTAGTGTATACCAATGAAACATGCAATTCAATCTATAATAATGCAAAACATATTGGTGAATCTCCAAACACAAACAGAATAGATAACTGTATTCTTATGCAGGCATACTAAAGTTATCTCGTTTTCAAATCACTAATATCATCATTAAAGCAATGATAAATCATTGTCCAGGTCATTAAGCTCCTACATGCTAGACCTTTGCTGCTTATGTGGTTTAGCAGAGTCCGGAGCTGGTCCTGCTTGGTTGGGGTCAGCCCTGCTCTCACCATAGCTACCTAAAATAATAATCTGTTATTAATTAGATAAAATATTGATTTTGTAAATCGAATTAGCGACAATTTCCAAGTCACGAGCACTTTCAAACTAATTCGGTCTAGAACTAGGGGAATTGTAGTTGGTAGAACTCTGTGTAATTAGTATTGTAATGCGTATGCGGTTTGTTTCGCTTTCGATACGTTTACATTTTTATGTGATTAGGGCATTGGGTTTCATTTCACATGTGAAATTCTCAAAATGATTTATTTTCTTAAATACTTTAAACAAAATAGTGACATTACATGTTGGTAAGCCTCATTTATATCGCAATAATTTTACTAATGACAATAATAAGTTCTATTGCATCCAATGTGTTGACCTCGTATTTACCTCCCATTAGATCTCTTTTGCTAGGATGAGCAGTCCTTGCCTCTTTCTCCTTTGCAAAGTAAATCTTGTTGATGTACTCGATCAGGTTGTCGACGGTCTGGGGGAAGTGATCAATGCGCTCCTGCAAAAGTTCCTCTTCAGATTTCGATTGCGCCGGCTCCGAAACTTTCTCAGGCATTGCGTTGATCTAAAATAGTATTTAATATTAAAAGTCATGGCCCTAACCACCATCCAGGTCTTGGAAGTTTTAAATTACACCTTCCGTCAACAACATCAAATACGTGTCTGTTTTTGACAAAGTATATTGTTGTTAAATGGTCACTTTGCATGCATATGTTTTATTTGCACATGCAAATTAAATGTCAGGCATGATCTTTCGTTTATAGCACAGAATTCAAACGGAATATTGAAGCCGTTAACTTGACATTAGGTGTCATATATCAGCTGACGCTATCAAGGAAACTATGACGCCATCAATTACTATATATTTTAGACTATATACTATATATTTAAGCATTCATTCAAATTGCTATTGTAGAAAATAGTCACTGACACTGACACTGACACTGACACTGACACTGACAGAGATAAATATAGTGTTGTGAACTCTTGCCTCTATTAACACTAAACCATGCAGGGCCGTAGCCTGGGGGGCAAGGGGGAAGCTGTCTCCTAGATTTTGGAGCAAAGTTTAAAAATAAGCTTAGCTAATAATCGTAAATAACCCTAACGAGATTTTTTGGTCACTTATTCGTGAAAGCCTTGTCTCAGACCCACTCCTACCACACTATGTACGTCGACCAAGAGCTGCGCCCGTCGCTCATCATTACACAGTTGAGGCATGAAATTTTGCCACCCCCTAGGAATTTGCTCAGCCTACGGCCCTGTAAACCAAACTTGTCATTTTTTTGCTGATCACACCGCCTCAATAACACGGATCCTTATTATTACTGTAACGTGTTATATACATACAATTTGTCATAGATAGTAAGTAGGACTAAATAAAAGATTGCAGTCAGTAAAACATATGCATTGAATACATTACAATAAAATTTGGAGATATACACATGTTTGTTTGATAGCTACAGATGCCAAGGTAGAGAAGTATTAGTGTAGCTAATTGGACATATTATATACATTCGAATTCATAGAATACCAAAAAGCCAGATAATCTGTCGACAAATAGCCCCATAAAAGATAGTTACATACAGATGCAACTATCATGGTGCTATCATGGGTTATTCTCCATTAGTTTTCGCTCAATATTCTTAGAGCACTGGTGATTGTCTGATCTCCAAACAGCTTGTGTTTAGTGTGTATTATCATGATTAATCATTTACAAGTAGATCACGTCGCTATCTGAGTTTTTGTGTCAGCAACCACCCCTTAAAGCCCCGGTCACAACGGATCGTACGAAATTTTGTCGTGGTCGACCCATAAAATATTTGTCGTGGCCAGATCTTGCAACATGCCCGAAATGTATTTCGAGTGGTCACAAGGGCTACGACAACATCAAAGATGGCTTGGCGATAGGAACGCGACAGAAAAAAAGATATGTCGTGGTTATGCCGTGGGTGTGTCGCAGGTCAGTCGTGCGTCAGTCGTGAGTTGTCGGGCATTGTCGGGGGCTGTTTTTCACGTGAACAGGTCGTGGTTCACTCGTGGGATGCACGTGCTACAGTCGTGCGACTGGCGCACAACAGTCGTGGGTCATTCGTGGGTCACTCGCGCGTCCGTCTCCCGACTATATAACGAGGCCCGGTCTGTTGCCTGCCATTTGCTGCAGAGATTTTCCAGTGGATACATCGAAGTTCTGCCCGAATTTTTGACATTTGTCACTTCATTTAATCAAAGTTAGTATCCAGGATGCCTCTCAAGAAGAAAACCAACAAGCGAAAGGTGGTAAGCCTAGCTGTTGGCCCTTGGTGATGCGAGGGGCGACACTCAGCAACAGCTCGTGAAACATGCCAGACTCCATCCGCATGAACCCCACAAAGTCACCGGCAGATTCCCGCTCCAACTCTTGCATCAGAGTACTATACTGCCCAAACATCAGGCGCCGCTCGACCCACGGCCAAACCCACCAACGTCGGGGGTTTCGCTGGTTCCTGCGCTGCTCCCGGGCCCGAATCAACGCCAACAGCACTATATTATGCTCGTGCTGGAGTTCCTCCAGACGCCCTCTCAGCAGGGCCACGCGTAGTCGCTCAGGTGAAATAGCCATCCTCCTTCAGCGCCGACAGGCAGTTTTTAATTCTAAGCGTTTATTCGCCCAAGCTATATACCCCTCAAACAACGAAAATATGTTGCAAGACTAACGCAAGACTAACGCACGACAGACTTGCAATGTTGTGCGAGCCTCTTACGAAATATAATATTCGTGAGACAATCTTGCAACCGCAACAGCCGTGAGACAGTTGTAGGACAGTCGTGCGATAGTCGTAAGATTGTTTGACTAAAAATATTTCTTCTGGTACCCACGACAAGATATTTATCGCACGACAGTCGCAAGACTGTTGTAGGACAGACTCACGACAACCAGAAGACATAGATACCACAAAAAATCGTGCAACAAAAAAGGTGCATGTTTAATTTTGCCTCACGACGGCAAGTCGATGCCACGATGCTCAAAATTTCGTAGGACTGTCTTGCGACGACCCCCGATGACCCACGATTTGCCCAAATTTCCTATCGTGTCGTGGCACAAATGCGTCGTGGGCTCGTTGTGACTAGGGCTTTAAAGCCCTGCAGCGCAGGAACCGGCGAAACCTCCGACGTTGGTGGGTTCGGCCGTGGATCGAGCGGCGCCTGATGTTTGGGCAGTATAGTACTCTGATGCAAGAGTTGGAGCGGGAATCTGCCGGTGACTTTGTGGAGTTCATGCGGATGGACTCTCTTGGATCTTCCACCCAGGCCACGATCTTCAACTCTTGCTCCTCGGAGATGTCGTCTGGGCGGGCGATGTTGATGACAGTGCCGCCCTAGTCGTCGGGGGTCTTGCTCTTGCTCTTCGCCTTGCCTTGCCGCCCGCAGCCTTCTTCGCTCTCTTGGGGACAGCGCCACTGCCAGTGCCTGCAGCCTCCTCCTCACCCTCCGCCTCGGCAGTCTCAGTCTCAGGTACGACATCAGCAGGGTCACCGGCAGTCACCGAGTCGTCAGCCACTTTGACCACCTTTCTCTTGTTGGTTTTCTTCTTGGGAGGCATCCTGGATACTAACTGAGATTAAATTTGCAAAAAGTTGAATAAAATAAAATGACAAATGTCAACAATTCGGGCATAACTTCGATGTTGCTACTGGAAAATCTCTGCAGCAAATGGCAGGCAACAACCGGGCCTCGTTATATAGTCGGGAGGCGGACGCGCGAGCGTCCCACGAGTGACCCACGAGGGAACCACGACTGTTGTGCGCCAGTCGCACGACTGTAGCACGTGCATCCCACGAGTGAACCACGACCGACGTGAAAAACAGCCCCCCGACAATGCCCGACAACTCACGACTGTCGCACGACTGACTTGCGACACACCCACGACATAACCACGACATTTTTTTTCTGTCGCGTCCCCATCACCAAAACTATCTTTAATGTGTCGTAGCCCTTGTGACCACTCGAAATACATTTCGGGCATGTTGCAAGATCTGGCCACGACAAATATTTTATGGGTCTACCAAGACAAAATTTCGTACGATTCGTTGTAACCCGGGCTTAACATGGCATGGTGTTCGCACCTTGTTATTTCCGGTTCCGACCCACGTCTTCATTCGACCGAAGATGAAATCGACCATCTCGTATTCGTTCGACTGCTTGTCGTTGTCGTGCTTCACGATATTGAACGATACAATGATGATCGACAGGAACATATTCATCAGAATGAACGTGCAGAGAACGACGAAGACGAAGAAGAACACCGGGGATACCATGGGAGAGGTTCTAATCATATCCTCGTAGCTGTTGTGAAGATGGAAGTCGGGTTAAACAGATATTCGCAAATAAACGATATGGATGATAAGCAAAGTGATAGGTGCAGCACATTTATCTGTACACACTCTAACCCATTTAGCTCTTAATCACGGAATAGAAATCAGAGTCTGCAGTTAATTGGTTAGTACTTGTTAATTAAAAGCATAACCCTAATACATTACAATGGCATTGCTAAAAGCATTGTTAGGCATCACCTAATTAATTATGAATAAAAAGCCAAAAATACCGTTAAATATGTTTGCTTGTTGCTTAGACTAGCATTCTAGACTCTACTGATTTATCTCTTCGCCTTGTTCTATATAAAAGCCGTAGCATGTAGTGACTCACAATTATAGTTCTAACAAAACTGTAATAATAAACCTGCGATAAGCGATGAACCGGTCAGAAGCATAGTTTCGTCAACATACGAAACTGAAATATTAGCCTTTGCTCGTATGTCCAGCCCGTTAGAGAAAGTATATCAATGCAATATAGCTAGATAATAGCAAGGCTCTAGCTGTACGATAATTACGCCATGTGAGAACCCGACTTACTTGAATTTATTTAGTATCATGGAGAAGCTGGACTCTGCACTGCGCAAGAGTGTTGAGTACTCCACCATGTTGGTACCAAGTAGCAGCTGAAACATCATCGTGAAGGCCACAAAAACGAAGCCAAACATCACTGTGAATGCGAACAGATCTTTCCCACACGATGCCAATGTCTGGCCTAGCAACGACATCCTCCTGTTGAAGCGCAGCAGACGAATCATCTTGAGTGTTGCGAGGAAGCAAGTGAAGCCAAGCATGTATCCGAGAATCTCGTCGACGTAGTTGATGTATTGCAGCGTGATGTAGCTCTTACCTTTTGTTTCCGCAAACGTGGCCATGATGTCGTTCACTAACACCATGCGTGTAAAGTACATACTGATGGCAGCCAGTGAAAATCCAATAATTGCCAACTCATTCCAGTTCCAAATATCTCTAAAGTATGCCTTCTTCTTTTGCACCATGCCAGCGATCTCTTTAATAATGAAGATCAGCACAAATATCGCATAAATTATCTGACATATAATTTTTAAGCTGGCAAAGTCGGCTGGCTCATTGAGTGTAATAGGATCAAACCTGGCATACTTCCAGATACCGCCAGAAGAAGGAAATTCGAACAGGATCGTACAGACAGTGTAGAGGTTTACGTATGCATTGTATGTTGAAAATTCGATGAAAACTGCTCGCGTATATTTGTCGATCCATCGGTTCCTCTCTAGCTCTTTCATCTGGTTAGTAACATCGTTCACAGTCTCCTCAAAGAACACATAGTAGCCTCCGCCAGGGTAGCGGTCCAGGCGGCCCCAGTATGGTAGGCTCTTCATGGTCACGCCAGGACGGTAGTTGTATTCCGTCCGCTGGTTGACGTCTACTCCCGTCAGACTCCAACCAGAAGAAAAGTTTCGTGTCTCTTCATTGGAAAGCGCTGAGTCAGCACATTCTTGTGTTAGTTGGAGCATGTAGGGGCTTACGGTGCAGGAGTCTGCAAAGTGGTGCGCGTCTATGAGATGTCTACATGCAGATATTTTATCACGAGACAACATCCCTAGATAAAAGACAATCTCATCCTAGATGTTTAAGTTAACAAGCTGACTTAAAATATATATAGCTAATAATACTGATAGGATGTTGATAGTTCACCGAATCCCCCTGACACAGTAAATGTCTGCTGGTTTCTTAATTTTCGTCATTATTTCCACACATACGAAGTTTCTGTTCCTTGCACATAACTTCGAATTGCATCTGAACAATATGTATGTATGTAGTATGTAGCCTTTGAACAAATTAAGGTGGAATTTTGATCAGATGCAATCCACGCATTTATAAAATTGCATAGATACCTTCATGGTTGTACATTGTCACATCATATTTACTTTTACTGATGATTTATCCACAAAGGTGTACGTCAGTAAGGATTACATGGATAACATACCTGGAATCACTCGTACTTGACGCATCCATGCCGGGCCTAATCGCCTGTTAGTCCGGTCACCAAGGAACCCTCGCTCATCAACGGGAGGACTTCCGTTGTACCAGTTGGTGGTCACCAGTGCTCCGGGCAGAACGTTCTGAGTCCAGTTCCAAACTCGTTCCAAACGGTACAACTGCAATGTGGTGAGAATCGGATGCACAGAACATCTATGTATTTTCACGGCATCATACGCTTAAATCATTTTCATTGACTCGTGTCAATTAAATTCATCAAATTCATTCACCTTACTAACAGACTAAATAGTGCCAAAGACTATTTATCGATGCAAAGATCGTATAATAATTGATCAGATATTATATCGATCGTTATTTTCTGAGTCCAGTTCCAAAATCGTTCCAAACGGTACAACTATAATGTGGCGATGATGGACCGACACGCGTCCGATTAGACAATATATCATACAGTCAATAACATTGCACATTCAATGCATCAAACATGAATAGCGTTTGTATCCTGCGTTATATTTACGTTGCTTGTAATTTAAATGGTCGAGAATTCGTGGAGAAAATGTTTACTTTGTTCTGCTTGGAAATTGTTTTTGAAGACTAGCAAAACTGTTTATTATACTTACACCTTCAAAATCTAGATACCAGTCACCCGGAGCCAGGAAATGGGCCTGGAATGAAGCTTGTTGCTCATATGAATTTGGATCCCGTTGGCTGCAGTATAAACACGGTATTACTGCCAACAATATGGCCGTTCCCACGCCAGATGAGAGGTCTAGATATTATATAGATATACACTAGTCACGTTCAGATTCATAGAAATGGAAAATACAGGTGTACCAGCGGTAATATATTGGTTACTATTTGAAGTATGCTTCCACTTACCATCCAGACACACGTACACGGGCACTTGGTAATATTACATTTAAACACAAAATGCATCATACCTGTAGCTAACGACCCAGACGATCCAGAGGAAGAATATATAAATGCCGAGATCTCTCAGAATCTCGAACATCTTCATCTCCTTGAAGCGGGTCTCACGTGCAGCGTTCAGTTCGGCTGTTGGTGGCGGTTTGTAGCCAGACCTCTGCGATCGCAGCACGTACACGCCTGAATCATGATCACATACAGTTAGTTCACGGCACGACTACTCAGCTCAATGTTAAATTCTGGTTAGAATAATTAATTTATAATTAATTCTTATTTATACCGAGATGTTTCTGTATGCGCATTACGGGCAACAACATAGACCAGGTAATCATTACTTACGATTAGTGTTTAAGTATCAATAATAGTGTAGCATAGGGAAATGGTTACACGCAGTTGATGTTCCTTCCATCTCTAAGCTGTCCGTTTTTGTTCGTCACACAGGTCCACATGAAGGATATGTAATACATGACACTCACCGTCCTGATGCATCCACTCCTCATCCTCATTTAGATTCACCTCCTCTTGATCAAAGTCCGCATCGTCATCCTCAATGTCGGTATTCTTACAGACGCAGCTGAAGAATACTGCCAGCAGGAATACCTGTAAATCATCAAACATACTGCCAGAGAACTGCTTGCTGCAACTTCTATTAAATAAATAACATGCTGAAAAATATATACAAACTGGCCAACACGTGTGGTAAGTTTAAAACAATTATATAAATACCTTTCATTGACCTATTGGTTTGTGAGTATATGTGAAAGTTGAATTTCTACAATATTGTAAGCCAACGTTGCATTGGGCTGTGAGTGTACATTCACTCCAGTCTAGTGCGTGAGTCGATAATGTGTACTGAATTATTTTCTGGATATTCTTCACTATATGAATATGCCCGCCGCAAATGTCGGCAGAATTCAGACAGTGTGATAATAAATTAATTCCTAGGCCTACACATACGCTTTTTGTCAGACTTACCTTCAGGGGTTGAGTTATGAGAACATCAAACAAAAAGGAAATAAAGAGAGACGACAGCCACTTCTGGCAGAGAAGGTCTCCGAACTGTATGCCATAGAGGAGGATAAAAAACATGGAGGTGGGGACCGTCAGAATCGCGAGAATCCATGCAATGATCACGAACCACCACGGCAGAGAGAATGGCATTTTCTTTGCCTTCTTTTTCTTTGGTACAAATCTATAAATAATAAATAAATTACGCGACCCAGTTTAGTCAACGCAAGTGTTATCCACATGCTTCATAGACTGTGACTCTATACTTGTGATGTATTTTTGAAATATAGCACTGGAAAAATTGGAGATTCAACCGATGATGTGTCATATGCCTTAAATCTATTTGTTAACGTTGACGACACATAAGTCAGAAGTGTTTAGGCTGTGTAACCTCACTATGCAATTAAATAATTACCAGAGATGAGGACCAAGTATAATAGCGAAAGAGTTTATTAAAGGGGGTATTAAATAGTCATTATCAAATGTGTTTAGTCATTGCCTTCTACTACACCATGGCGACTTTCTGTCCTTACGCTTTTAGCATTTAATTCGACAAACTGGATTGGATGGTGGAACAAATGGCGGCCAGAGACGCAAGCGCAAAAGTCGTAGCAATTTCAGGCATGTGTACCGTTGTCCCACATCGCCATTCGACATGGCAGATTCGAGGCGAGATGTCGCAGTCTTAAGGCGAGGATCATCATCGTCTTCCAACGACACAGTGAACGAAGCCGCAGAGTCCGGTCGCAGCTCAGATGCTTTCTTGATTCCATTTTGCCTTTTCTTTGCTGCCCTTTGATTGATGTTTGGCACCTCGCTGTCTGACCAGGATGAATCCCAGGAAACGTCTGAGTCATCCCCAGGAACGTCTGTGAATAATCAAATGAAGGTTTATTACCAAAAATTTTACGAAACGGGAAAGAATAAAGTGAGCTTCTATTCAATGGTAGTAATTAATCTTGGTAATTACAGAATTAAACATGTATTTTATGATCTGCTTAGCCAAATGCTGCCAATTAACATCTGCCTGATTACGTCAGCGCAAGTAGGTTATTGTAAATATTGCATCGACTCTTGTCATTTGTGTTCTGAATGATAAATTCGTCCCACCTTCTCATTCTCATAATCAATACTGATTACTCATGTCTGGGAGATATCTATTCATATGCCACCTTTTTTATAGTTCTTGCTGTCCTCTTCATTCTGACGTTTCTCGCGATTTGTGCGTATGGCCTCCATGATGGGTGACGTCTTCTTATACCGAGAACGAGTCTTGCGGAATATCATCACGATCAGTAGATTGATGGGAAAGATGATCAAGTTTGACATTAACCCAACGCCAATCTGCAAGACATGTGATTGCTCTTTGAAACAAGAGCATTCAGAGATAGCAAACCTCCCCCACAGCGTAACAGTCCCCCATCTTGCTGAGACACCCTATATAGAGTTTGATGAAATTTTCAGAAATTTCAAAAAAAGAAAATCAAATAGATCCAGGTTTTTTTGATGAATTTCGAATGTGTCGGAAGTCTTCCCCACAAAAAAATCCTGGATCCAGATCTTGATCCGGATCACCACCAAAATCTAATCGATTGGTTGTTGGCCCAAGACCAACCCGTCCAAAAAATTCCATCAAAATCAGGCCGTAACTTTTTGAGATATCCTGTTGACAGACAAACCAACAAACCAATAAACAACTCCTTCACGGAGGTAAATATACGCGTACATCTTATTCGATATTATCTGTTATTTATTTTTTACTAGAATTTACATATAACCGTGCATCCTATTTTATATGATCTGTTTTTTTACTAGAATGTACAATGTGTTAATGTACGAAACGATAACCGTGATACAAGCAAAAACTGATACATATGTCGACGGCGGGTGTTAATGTATTGTTACATACGCAAAGAATAGAAACATCGTAACATCGGCTTACTTACTATTGAATGACACGTGGCGATTCATAGTATGTTCTGATTCTACACTGTTTGTATTCATATAATTGCTCGGATAATTTTACTGAATGTATGATCAATAAAATAATTCAAAGATTATTAATTATTATTTTCCTGTATATATGTAAGCAAATAAACAGAGAAAATACCACTACAGCGGAAATAATTATATTCGTAACTTTACATTCACTATCGCGTGTCACATAGTAGAAATTGATCTACACACTAACCTCCTGACTCGTGATCGAGAATGGCCCAAACTTCAGTCCCGCCTGCGACCGTGACGTAGTTTCCGGTACTTGTCCGTACCACATGGCGCTTACCAGCATGGTGGTCATCAGCAGTGACAAGCAGCATGTTGACCTCTGTCAGGGAAACACATGTAGAAACCCGATTGCCTACGTGCTGCAGTAAAATGTTCTTACGCGGAGGCAGCATATGTCCCACTAGTCTACAACGTACCGTAGGATTTATAGCGCAGCGGCTAAGACCCATCAATCAGATGAATTGTGCATTTATTGTCAAAAGCATGAAAATTGTCACACAAGTAGTTTAAGATATTGGTTACAATTATACTTCTGCTAATTATACCAAACAATATAGAAACATTATCTTGATGTCTAAACCAACATTATCGGGGTTAAGGTATTCATTTCTCCCATAAGCAGCATCCCCAGGTGGCTGAATCAAGATGGCAAACATGTTGAAATTATTCATGTTCCAATTCATCCACATTTGGCATGATTACATGATGACAGGTTAATGAGCATCTCATCTGATTTGGCTAATATCCCTTGTGCCAGGTACCATCAGGAACAGCTTGTACTTCTTCCTCATGAGAAAAGTGGTGTGTTCACTTGTGGTGCCATTGACAATATTGATCACAACCCCAGAGCAACCGCAGGTCAAGAGTCATCTCATGGAACAACGATTTCAGTAATGCAGTTCCCCACAGTTAAAACCCAGGGGGCGGATCGTTAAGAAACAAGGTCCAATTCTGCTGTTGCTAACCAAAATACAACTACCCTCTTCCACTTAGTTAAACTATGGTGTCCAATGTTTCCAGGATCGATAACTCTACTGTGTCTGTCAAGTTTCGAGACCTTGAAGCTAATAACGTCCCAGATAAGTGATATGGCAAAGTAACAGCAGTAGCTAATACAAATAAAAGCTTTACTCAATAAAACGAAGCTGAAATTGGGTGATTACCTGTCATGGGCTGCATACCATGACAGTCAAAGCCCCCTAGTAAAGGAGCCGCCCCAAAACATAGCACTCCTCCCTCTGTTCCGCGATAATGCTCACACAACATGCATGATTTCACATTTATGGATGATTTCAATGATATGAAGATGATCAAGAAGCAGTCCATCACATTATGAATCCTAAACAAATCCATGTTGCTACAGACCAACCGTTGTATGCAATTGCAAAATCAGTCAGTGGTGCTGACCGGAAAGCCATGGAAAGGACATAATCGTGGTCATGATGGGTGGCTTCTACATAGAAATTAATCTGTTTACGTTATTATGGGATTGTGTCCGGGAAAGTGGCTGGACCACAGCACTTTTACAAACTGAAAGTACTACATCTGGTCGTACAGGTGGAATGCTGTCTGGGAAACATGTCGCAAGGACTAGGTATACCCACCAAGGTAGCGTACAGCAGCCAGTCTGCACATATTGCAGCGATTTGTATAGCAACAAAACCTGTCATGAGTACTAAGTAGACAGGATGCCATTTCATTTCTGGAATGGTGCAACCTACAATGTACAAAACAGCCTCATTTCAAGTACTTGGCAACAACGTTGCAGCTAAAACTCGTGATGCTAAAGTTTGTGCAATTAATCCGAGAGGAAACCTCAAGCTGCATGTTCAGTGCTTGATGCAATTTGCACCATGGCTTTTTGTCGTTGACTACACCAATAGCAAGTGGCTCCCAATCTACATCGGTGATATGGCTAACCTGAACACAACGCATCTTGAGCAGTACATGCAATTTGTGCGTAGGCATCTTGTCGTACAGAAATTCAATAATGTCTTCTCAGCAATGACAAGATACCAGTGTCGCGAACAAGTCAATTAACTCATAAAACAGTGACGGGGGTGCTGTTGGTTTGACGAAAAATATACAAGCCATGGAGATGTTGATGGTGACAAGACCAGAGATATCACGAGTAGTGCTAGAGATCGAAGATAGTTTTCAAACTTTCGAGGACCTTGGGATGACAACAAAACATTACGAACAATACCATTGCACTCAAACGACCTTTTCCAAAGACGTTTCATCATTGGTGTCAACAATTGAGAGTATAGATAACCATTTCTTGAGGATGGTGAAGACGTGCTGACTCTACGTACAAAAGTTGTGATAAATAAAGATGTGATGAAAACGGTTTATTCTGTTGAGGACTTGGGAAAACACAATAAAATAGATATGTAAAGGAACGACTGAAAAACACATTAAACGTATCTCTCAGTAACAAAGGTGAAAAATGACAAATTGTCACCTTTCAGCACACCTTCTTTGAAGCAAAACTCAAAAGGTACAGCGAAATTTATTATTCCTATAATTTCCTATAAAAGAAAATAAATTTATAAATTTATTATTATTTCGGGGTTCTACTGAACGTATGGTCGAGGGAGTGGTTATCAAACTCTGTTTAATTTAAAGGGCCAGCCGTCTATTTGACGGCGAGAAGCTAAGCACAAGGGTCATGCATACGTCCAGGTTCTTTCCTGAGAAACCAGTATGTTTCGCAATCACCGCATGTGCTGGAGGACGGGTTTACATATAGACCTGGGTCGGTCTTGTACGATAATGCAGGCACCGACGGCAACCGTGTTGTATGTAGCACAAGTTGCCATCTTAGGTGACAATTATTTAACACTGGCAGTCATTACAGATCGTCTAGTAGAGAAAGCCACCAGAGGATGACCTCCACAGATACTCCGCCTGCAGCGGTAATTGATGAAGTAGCTACCGCGGTCGTGCCAGTTCGTGTGGTTGATAAGGTCCGATCGTGCCGGCGCACCACCTGATTTGTCTTCTGTGATCGACCTAGCGGTAGAGGGGAGGAGTGTGGCGGTTGCACGGCAACCGCCTATGCATTAGGTGATGTGATTCACTGATGTGTACAATATATGCACGTGTGTAATCCCTATGTTGTTGCTTGTGAAATGTCACATGTTTGTCCTTCACTCACTTGTGAAATAGCTATGATTCGCTGTTTTTCAACTTGTGTAGCGGGAAGCATGTTGAGTTATGGATAGGTGGCAGGAACCTACCAGGTTTCCCAGTGTGCACTATAGGAGCTAGCTACGTGTCACTTTGTAGTTAGCAATAATTGGCTGACAAGTATTGCAGCGAGAGCATCGCTGTCAATTGCTGCTAGACGGTCGCTTCATGTGAACACAATGTCGGTTTTGTGATAGCTTGGGTTAGGGTTTAGCTTTACGTACATCACTACAGAAGGCTAGAGATGCAGAGTTTTAGTGGCCTGTGTAGCCAACTACTACTGATAATATCTGTTTTCTCTGGTGAGTGAGCTGTCTGTATTGTGCTGTAATTGTTGAGCGAGTAAATATAATATTTTATTTTGACTTATAAAAATAACATGCAGAATAGCATTAACAAGTTTATTGTCCGTTGTATTGCGTTGTCTGTGTCCGTTCGTTGTCCGTCCGTTGTCTGCGTTGTGTTGTCTGTTGTCTACTGTCGGGCGTTGTTGTCTACTCCCTGTCCCCGCACCGGACCTTGGAACGAACGCCAGGGAGGTACACAGACTCACTGGTGAGACTGGTTGCTGGCTAGCGGATTTCCTGGTGTCGCGGACGGCCAGGACTCACTAACGTCCTAGCGCATCCGGACGTGCCAGGTAGGTGCCCGCGACGATAGGCTGAACTAACGCTACAATTAGTGCTCACTATGCGAAAAAGTACGCGGACATTTCAAAACGCTACATTTAGTGGGAATCCGTGTCCCCGCCGGGTACGTAGCTCAAAAACGCTACACACATATCTGATTATGACAAGCAACATAATTTAAACAGTTACCTGGAGACGGGTAAATCGGCTTTTTGGGGGGCGACTAAAGACAGAAAACCACAAGTGTCCATCTTTAAGATCACGTTGTGCCTTGTTTTGGAACAAGTGGCCGAACTCCTCTAGTTGTTCCTTCCCAGCAACTGGCAAAAGACGGTCCACCTAAAAATGCAAGATAACACAGAGATATATTGTCTTTCTTTAACTAACAGTACATCACTGCAACTCCACTTGCATGGTAATATAAGAATAAGGGTTTTCGGTAGACACGGAATACCTCGTAGGCATACATACATTGACTGTACACTGACAATTGCTGGTATTGTTTTGACCTGAATTCTATGCATGCATGGAGAAGCACTTCTATAGAAAATTTATATCTCTTGCACAACAGCAGTGCGCGTAACTGTATAACTTTAAGGATCACGACAACATGTGTTAGTAGATCTATGAGATAACATGAAGTGTCACCTGTCCATCATTAGATTCCACCGCGAACCACTTTTCTGCGATAAACTTGAACTTTTCCCCCGTCTGTACGTCGGATATAGTGATATATTTGAGGTACCATGATCCAAATGTGCCCTTGCCACTGTTGTCGTGCCAGATTCGCACGTAGTTTAGCTGACCAAGTGGACTGGAATACACGATTCATGTTAAAGGTATTGACTAGCTGGCTGAGGAAACTGTAAACAATCAGATATTTCAATAATAAATTTTCATGTTGCTGATAATTAAGTGATATTTGCCAATTCTTCTTATGTTTCGTCGTTCGTTTGGTTCGTCCTCTTCGTCTTCTTCTTCATCTTATATCTCGACCGATTGATTAAACAATTCACACAGACTAAATTACGTACGTTGGGCGACAGTGGATTATAAAATAGTAGGAACAGTGGGGACAAGAAGACAGAGAAGATACTGTATCCTCCTTTTTAATTAACATTATTTAAACACGCACCCAGGAACAGACAAGACAAATATATCGACAGCTCCACTTCGAAACAGAGGGCGCTTTTCGTCTTTGAATGTGCTGACATCTGTCTCGTCATTATCCCCCGAGATTATGCATTTGACCTACAAAAACAAGTGATGGGGATATTGACGAGTAAATGCATTAGTCGAAAGGGATAAGAAATATTATACATGCTTCATATAAATTGTCGGAACAGTATAGGAGTCAGATATTAGGCCGACAGTCGGGCAGGTACCAGTGCCCAGAGAGAAAGCCAGATTGCAGCTAATGGGCCAGCTAAATTCCTATCGAGGCAGGAAACGAGAAGCCATGCTGTATGTGTAGGTCTTCAAAATCAACCGGATTTCTACTGTGATGGGAGGCGGAGATGAAGAGCCGTATATACTATAACCGTCAACCAAGAATAAACCTACCAGTGAATCAGTCGCAGAGCCTTTTGTCATACCGGTATAAATAACGACCTCGTAGAAGTACTTGTGGCATGGATTGTTGTCTGGCATAGGTGTAGCGCCGAGCTATTTGAATAACAATACATAAATAATGTAGAATAACGCGTAATTCATGCTACAGCCTCCACCAACATCGCGTGAAAGTTCGCTGTCACCAAGTCGCTCACCTTGCGCAGATCTTTCCTATCCTTGTATCTTGCCCATATCGCAATCAGCAGGTAGATAACAATTATGACGATCAACGTGATAAAGATGGTGGGATTCTGAGCGAAGTTGAAGTTGGCGAAGACGTAGTCGAAATCGATGGTGTTCGGCGGAACGAAGAAACCGGCAGTAAAGTCCGAGTTATGTGACGTCAGACACTTTAGAACATCAACAGTGCTCTCGTCGCTTACCTAGAATGATGGACGCAACGTGTCGCAGTAACCAAAGCCAGACGTGCGCGCGTATTCGAATTCAACCTCAACCTTGCATGCTAACATGCATTTAGTTAATTATTTGTACTGGCTCTTATTAAAGCCCCCTCTATAGAAACTATAGCACCCTCGTTAATGGGAGAAGTGTATAGATACGCGTTATCATTGTGCTTTACGTTCACACAGCTTAGATAAATCTCAATAATTTAAAGCTGAATAACTTTTTGTTGCTTTACTGTTTAGTTTGAAGATCATGTAATAAAACATGGCGTCCAATATAAACCATTACTATTGCTCCTATCAGCGATGCCCATCTAACACATTTCTCAATGATGTGCCATCGCGTTTAACTCAGCGTGTTTTGTGTGTGATCAGTTGTCACCTTCATGCCATGAGTGGACAGGGTGTTGTCGACTATGGTCATGCATGTGTGTTCCACACAGCGGAGGCCATACGGCACCGTAAACGTTTTGGATAGAGAGATGTTTATATCACTGCAATCAAACGACAATATTTTATTAGCGTATCCGATTACACAATTAATTTAAACTTCTGTAACAACAAGACGAGAGCAAATAATGTGTATAAATGCAATATTTCATAGATGTCAAACGAGTATTGTGACTGTTTACTATGAAGCAATGCTATACCAGCCGCCCCTCCGAATAAGTGCTGCAATATTTATACAGGTGAGTAATGCACCGTGATTCACGTTGATGATACACACGAGTGCCGCTCCGCAATAAATCCCATAAACTCACTTCCATATAAAAAAACGGGAGAATTCTTCGTCAGTTTGGACCTCAGTAAGGCCCTGTGTCACTCCGATATATGCTTGTTCCTTCCCTTCACTCTTTAGTATGAATTTGACCGTAGCTAGATGCAGAAATTGCAGAAAAATTACGATGCGCCTTGGCTAACCTAACGAAATAATCATTTTGATCGGTATATTGAAAGTTTTTATATATTGAATGATCACAGACCATATAAAATTACCAAACCACGGTCTGTGGGAAAACGTACGTTATTATTTTTATTATTATTATTATTATTGATAAAATAATTATATTAACCATCAGTGTCAGCAATAAATATGAAGTTGTAAGCATATTCATAATGGTTGTAGTGAGGTTTTCTATCAAAGCTGGCCAGAACGAGGTAGTCAATGTCGACTGGTGGATATGACACTTTTAGCTCGCATACGATTGCTGATTCTTTCATGCCCTTCGCAATTTCGTTGTAGGACATCGCATCCTGTAAAATCAACATTGACAATGCAGAACACCGATGAGAGATTTCTGAATATTATTATCTCGTGAAATATATTGCATAATCCTGCAAAGTGAAGCTGTTTCTTACAGGAATGAAATAATTGTCCAAGGACGCGTCTTTGCTCATCCCAAGGCTCTAAAGCGTTCTAGCAATACCATATCGATCTCGGTCGGTTGAACTGCACTACGAGGTGCCAGCACAAGCACTTCCCTGCACCCACGGGCGCGCATACGGATTGAATTATTGCTTGAATTATACTAGATGTCGCCGCTGAGAAAAAAATAATAAGTACCTTAAATATCTCTAAGCAAACACAAAGTAGTCAAGTAAGTGAGCTGTCATCGGCATAAAGTCCTACGCTCACTAACGCGTGCACTCACTGTAACGTTCGGCTGCATCATTTCGAACACTGATGCAGCGCCACCTGTTGCTCGCTTCCATCGCGTGTTGGGAGTCGACTGCGGTTCGAACATTAGTGCGATGTCCCTTGACGTGTTTTTCACGTCATTGTCTAAAATATCGATGGTGATAGTTTCACGGATTTCTTTGACGTCATTGCGATTACTCGCAGATGCGGCGATGTCGCCCTTAATGCGAATGACCTTGAACGAAGAAACAAAGTGACCATGATGATTGGCGATATGTCATAGGCCTATGCTGGCAACCATGTAATCTCTGAATACCCGCGGCACACGCTCTGTATCGTTCTAAATAACAATCGTGTCTCATGGCAGTCGTGTGGGCAAGTACAGTAAAAACCCGCGTATAAGAACATAGATTTTTCCAAGTTAGCCTCAACATGTTCTTATATAAATGGTGCTTACTGAAAATTAGGCTCAAAAAGTTCTTAAATAGGTTCTTAATTGTTTCTACTTTTAATATGTACTAGCTGAAACCCGCGCTACGCGCGGGCTTAGTGACTGTGATGCATGTGTTACCAGTACAGTAGTGTTATGTGTAAGGTGTTCTTTTATGCGGGTTTTTACTGTATATGTAAATAATGCAGTACTGTGTCTCAATAACAATGCCAGGGTGCTGGTATTGTTATCGTTGAGCATTGGCATTGGCATTGTTATTGCATCGATATTGTTGAGCTCGTCTTTTTTATTTTACCTGTGTTTCTTTTTAAGTCTTCATCTGCATGGAAAATTAAGAACCTACTTTAAAATCTTAGCCTAAAACAGGTTCTTATGTAAAGGGGTCTAAATGGGAAATTTTAGCCTAACATGTTCTTAAAATCTATGTTCTTATACGCGGGTTTTTACTGTATTGTGTCTCATGCTGGACGCCACTGCGTATGACTATGATCCGTAACTATGATCATCATCTATCACATCGGGAATCTTGTGTTTCTTCCTACGAACACTGATGGATAAAACTGAAGCACGTGATCATGCACTTTTGGAGTACGGGTGTATCATGCCAAAAAATTAAATATATTATTATGTTGCCATGATATGATACAGCCAGCTATAATGTTGGATGTAACATGCTGGGAGTAATAATGCACATGTATCTACGGTAGGACAATAATTTTCTTTAATTATTTTGCTCCTACCGTTAAAACAATTGGCTTGTCCGGATAGCACGGTATGTTCAGATCCATTATATTAGGGAATTCAACTCCCATGTTTCCTGCATCGAAGCCGTTTTCTATCTCTTGACATTTGTGCGGCACAACTCTGTTGAAGATTTATAAGCTTATCAATCGTATGAGGAAGTTATGCACATACTCATTACAAAAACCAGCATACATCGGGTTCAGAATCTCAACGGCTGTCAGTAGGCCCTTACATGATAATTAATAATAGTCAGATATGTTGGGAAGTGGGATACCTGATTCTACGAGACATAATTATGAACTACTTGAGATAATACGATAATACACGATTGTGCATACTGCAGTATCGGTAGCTGCGGCAATTCTACGATATAAATCGTGTTAGCTATGAAGCGATTTTAACTTGTGATTATCCTCACCAGGTCATCGCATACATGTATTCATGTATGTGAACACCACGAAAACACATGCAAAAATGACTAAAAGACAAACGTATGTTAGCTTCCGAATTACTGACACAATTGAAAACTGTCCTTACTTGGCTTCCAGTCTGTCCGTCTTTATATGGATAGGTAAATCGCCAGGGACTGCGGCTTCGGCAAAGTTGTTACTTATATATTGCTTAATCTGCTCGTAAACAACTGGCCTGTGCTTTGCATCCTAGAAGGTAAGGTAAGAAATGGTGAGAAATAGGCTAACGAAGTGCTCGATTATTTTCGCTGATGTCGTAGAGGACGTTGAGATTGTTTATATCGTTAAGAGTTTGGCTGCCGCTGCAGGTTGTGTATGACGTATAGATGCTGTAAGAGGTCACTGAGGTCATCATGATGGGAGTAGCTGCCGTAAAGTTGAACGAGTTCGTAGTTTAACGAGTCCGTACATGGTGCAGATGCCATGATGGTAAATATCGTAGGATGTTGATGGGGCGGCGGTTCTAGAAGTCAAAGTGCGGCCACGGTCATTATAATGAGCTTTGATTCCATATAAAGATCACAGAAGGCAAAGATTTTTGAACGATAGGATATCGTCAAATGCGAAACAACCACATAGATTTTTGATATGCTATAGGTCATCGAAGACAGAGCTAACGTGTTAGGTTCTGATAGGGCGTGCCACGTAGACGTTGTATTTCATCGGGTCAGAGTTTTCGTATCATATAGACTCTAGAACGCAACAAACATTCTCCGTTTTGAATGACATTTGATTGATTTGGGCCATAAAAATGTATAAATAACTTAAAATAAGTGAAACAAAGAAATAAAAGAAGAGTGGTCGAGAGACCGGGAGGCCGCACACAAAAACAACTAGAGATAAGTTCGCTTTTCATCGGGAATACTTCATGAGTGTTGACAGCTCGAGCAGTCTCCTCTTTACAGTCTTGTATTTGTTGTTCGGTGCCTCTCTGAGTGCTGCAGTCGCCATGAGGCGGATCTAACAGGGTGCTGGTATCATATTTCCTAAGAGCCAAGGCCACGTCACTATTGAGAGGCTCTATTTGGTTTTTTGTGGTGTGCTACAGAAAAAAACACGAGCTTAGTGTGAAGCTAACATTGCCAAGTACAACCAACGGGATTTTTGTTCATAACGATAAAACGTTATGATTTACGATTATAATACGTTACGATAATATGTTACGATAATACGATTCATAACTTCACGTTGTTCATCGCATGGAGATTTTGATGTTCTGAGAGATGCTCCTAAGTATGGCTGAATGAGCGTCATACCTAATCACAATGAGTTATTTGCGTCAAGTTTGCTTACGCGAGCAATCGTTTAAATGTAAAGACACTGATATCACTGTGAAGATTAATCAGATAGACGTTGTGATGCAAACAGGCACCTGCGATAACATTGCAAATGTATCGAGCATGAGAGCGGCTTTGTTTAATTTGTTCTTTTGGCTCTCCTGGTTCGATGCAGTAAGTCGCGTTAAAACGTCAGACATTTCCATCTGTTGAGAACACGGAGAAAGGTTTATAAGTGAGGAGTAAATTGCAAGATGGGTCGCCAAGTAACACATCTGTGAACAATTAATGCACGTTAATTCTATAGTTATTGCTACTGGTATCCTAGACCTAAGCGAGGCCAAGCACTATGCTTTGATTCGGTGTAATAACTAGGGTTGATGATTAGTGTCATTCGTGGCTATCTCGGATATGTAGACCATAGATGGACATACGTTGGCTCATCCGTTTGTATAGATGTACCGCTCATGGATTATACTTTACATAAATTCTCGGTGCATTCTTAGCACCATTTTTGCAGCAAAAATGTCATTGAAACAATCCGGCTACTAAAACTGAAAATAAATAAATAAAGTATTGTATAAACATACGACTGCGTTCGAACATGCTTCAGGAACATCGCTCAGTGTGTGAACGGTGCCAAGGATCGCTTCGTGTGCCACCGGGTTGTTCAGCGGTGCGACGTAAAGCAAAGAATTCAGCAAGTCATCCACATTCTATGAGACAGATCGCAAAAAAGGAGATAAGCATAAACGGTTTATAGTAAGGATCACAGAGAATGGTTTCAATCAGAACCATCCTCCATTCACCTCAGGAGGCCGGTAGAACGCAACGCAAGAACGTTCATGGACTATATCTCTGTAAATTACACACGCATTGGCATGAATATAAATATTAAATAATTATTCAAGATATAGCGGGCGCAATATTATGTAAGAAATAAATTATGGTTAAGGGTCAGTAATGATATCGAGATTCTAATAAATAGAGCCTGGATCGAAATAAATCTAAATGATCTTACCGCTGCCAATCGATCCCGATCATCGTCAAACGCCGCCATTTCTGCAGCCGTTGGCGAATCAGCTGAAATATATATACTTACT
>NW_014577360.1:354141-356936 GCF_000485595.1 Priapulus caudatus
CGTGTGCGTGTGCGTGTGCGTGTGCGTGTATGGCAAGCCATTTGTATCATAATTCGAGAAACCACGGTTCCTCGCACGAAACCAGGTTTCGTGCTCACAAAACCTAGTTTCTTGCTCACGAAACTAAGATTCCAGCTATAACTGCGGTTATAGGGCTAGAAACCATGTTTCGTGCCACGAAACCTAGTTTCATGGCAAGAACCCTGGTTTCTTGAGCAAGAAACTAGGTTTTGTGAGCACGAAACCTGGTTTCGTGCGAGGAACCGTGGTTTCTCGAATTATGATACAAATGGCTTGCCATACACGCACGCACACCTCACTGGAGTTCATGATGGAGCAAATTGCACACTGATGAGAATACCACGATCGTGCCGCCGGGAAGTTCCGTGGTGGCTTTAAACCGATCCTTCACGGTGAGGTACAGCTCGATGTTGTGATCATTCGCTATGTGTCCACGGGGCACGAAGCACTCGATCTGTTCCATATTACCTTCACCGACGCAGACAGCAGTCTTCAATGAGCTGCCCGGATGTGACACTGCGACCGAGCACGGGATGGAAAACAGCAAAGGTTGTTAATGTTGCACAACAATATTATAACGTATAGCTAGCAGAATGACGAATGTACCAGTTACTAGTCCACCAGGTGTCTTATACGGCATATTATATTATTATGTCTGTGTGCATCGCAGATGGCAGTAGACAGTTCATATGACCCAATGTTAGAGAATTTCTAGGTAACAACGCGCCCCGGAAGAGCGCCACGGCACCCTTCTGATATTCACACGTGCATGAATTTGTATACATGTGCATTGGATTATAAATATGAGCATTGGTTTTCGCATCTCTCCACCAATACAAAAATATTCTTTGTGGCAATAAATAACCCACAGTACCCTAAACAGTAACTCGGAATTACTTTAATGTAACTGCTACTTAAAGTGTGTGCATGTTTGGTCTAACTATAATCGATAAACTAATAATAAGATGAGATAATAATAGATATAACTAATAAAAATAACATAAAAACTAGAACTAATAATAAGTCAAGAATGCTGTAAATACACACAATAAAAATATTAGAAATAAAGTTGACCGTTAAAATCACCGTCAGGTAGCGTTACCTAATATCGTCTTGCTCACAATCTCATTAAAATCATCTGTCCAATCAGGAAAGTTGAACGTGTACAGACCGCTGGCTGCATCCGTTGGTGTGATTGTGAATGATCCAGGTGTCGGCGGATAGTTTAGCTAGAAATAGCAATCGATATTTCCGCAAAGTTAATATAACTCAGTAGATAACGGGCTTTCTGCTACGTCGCCGTCGTTCCAGCACGACTTATGCTAGCAGCAATAAAATTTTACATATGAGTAATGATTGCACGGAAACGCAAGAAAGAGTGTCCCCGTTGGCGTTTATAAACTGACGCGCCACCTACGGGTTACACAGGTGCGTAGCCGTATAAAGCTGAAAAATAAGAGAAATTAGTTTAGCAGCATTGTTTGTTAATATAAGTGATGGTGCGCTTTAAGTGATAGAAATTGTATTAAATTAGATCAAAGGTTGTTGCCTCCCCCAGTTCTCAGAGTGTTGCGTTCCAACACACACATCCTTTAGCGGGGGGCATGAGAAGCGTTACTTATATTAATTAGTATTAATGCGTGATTGCCTGGAACAGTTTGGTCACGAACCGGCTTATACCCCCGTCACACAGGACGGCGACCATCCGCGACCGTACGGCGACCAGAAAATGTACAAGGTCGCCGGCAAACGCGAACACAACGCGAAAAAAAGTCCCAACAAATTACAAACTTATCTATCTATACTACTACATAATAATATATACTATATATATATATATATATTGTTTTTATCTTATTTATATAATTACTTATATTGCCTGGAGCGGTTCGCCAAATATTCTTAGTTCGCCTCATAACTTATAATTATAGTAATGAATATGAAACTATTGCTTCCATAGTTATTATACGTTCCGTTGCTTTTATATAGGTTATATTTATTTGTTATGACCACTTGTCGTACAGACAGCACACTGTATTCCGCGAATGTACGAACACTGACCTCTGCTCAGTTGACCGACGGGGCAGATGTATCTCCGAGAGAGGCTGTCCTATTTATGGTAACGGCCTATTTCGTCCGTGTCGGGCCGGCAGCAATATACTGCGGCGCAGCGTCGGGCCTCGCTCTCTAAACATCGGACTAGCGTACACTTATCATGATGTTGCGCCGTTCAAAACAGTCTGGAACGGCAGCCAATGGGTGCCGAGCCCTCGGAGGCTCTTCACGCAGACTTCATCAGCGCGGGTGCTGCGATGTTCATTTACAGCATTCGTTAGACCGCTTTTTGTCGCTTGCATCCGTGCTCCGTCACGACGTGCGGGAAATTGCTATCACCCGGCGTGGTAGGACAGTACGCCTGGCACTGTGCCAGCGCACTAAAGTGTTAAGGATTAGGTTAGGATCAGGTTTAGGTTAGGGTCTAGGGTTAGGATTAGGGTTTATGGCGTTATGGTTACGGGTTAGGGTTAGGGTTAGGGATAATAAGGCGCATGTCGAGTAACTCGGAAAGTTGACTGTGGAATCTTATTCTGTGGAAGATTGTTGGACTTTGAAGTATACGTCCAACTGTATCACGTTGACGTAGTCCCTCCACGCACCCGGGGATAGCAACACCCACGACGTGCGCAGTCACGCTGATAAGACGATCCGTACTGTGCATGTCCGTGCGGCGGTGGTTATCCGGCGCGGTCCTGATTACTACATACGCTGTGCGT
>NW_014577360.1:356961-366958 GCF_000485595.1 Priapulus caudatus
CAGATGGTAGCCTCTTACATGCGTGCTGCGCATTATTTCGGCGCAACAAATCGAGTTTTGTGGAACCGGGTCGACAGATTGGCCCTGTCCTGCCATGCGCGCGCCCGTAGTCCCACAAACTCAATTCTGTGCAAATCCTGCTACACAAAACTCAATTTTTGTAAACACCAAAACTCAATTCGTGTCGAACCGGTTACACCAAAACTCGATTTTCGTTGCCCAAATTATGCGCACCGCATGGTAAGAAGGGCTTACCATTGCGTCAGAAGAAACCAATGGATAAGCCCTGCTTACCATTGCGTGTGCCATATTTGCGGCCAACAAATCCGAGTTTTGTGGACACGGTTTCGACAGAATTCGAGTTGTGGGTTGTACCAAATTCTTTTGTTGGAACCGGGTTCGACAGAAATGAGTTCTTGCTGTTTACAAAATGAGTTTTGTTGGAACCGGTTCGGACGAATTGAGTTTTTGTGGAACGGATTGACAGAATTTGGAGTTTTGTGCTCTCACAAAATTGAGTTTTGTGGAACCGGATTGGACAGAATTTGAGTTTTGGTGTTTACAAAATTGAGTTCTTGCTTTGGACCGGATTGACAGAATTGGCATTTTGTGTTCTACAAAAATTGAGTTTGTAGTAAAGGAATTACGAGACAGAATTCTGAGTTTTCGTGTCACAAAATTTGAGTTTTTTGTTGAGGACAGAATGAGTTTTGTAGACAAAATTGAGCGCCTGTCCTGCATGGCGCCCCGTATGTACACCCAGCGGTACTTTCAATAGGGCCTGTTCGTAATGTGCATGGATGATGTAACAAATCTTGTAAAACAGGCACGTGAATTTTCTCGAACATATGCATTGGATAATTAGTCTTTGCTTGCCCGCCCCGTTATAAAGATTTTGGTCTCTTTGAAATAACTCTCTGCGGCACTTTCGGTTATGTGCATATGTTTGATTCTATCCATTGGTGTCGCATTTTAATATGTAACTATTTTTTGACCAAGGATCACGTACGTTTATTTTAAATTTAGTACATATTCTAAAAGACGGTTTTTAGTTGTAGTTGAGATAATTTCTACGAACCAAAACTTTTTTAAGTGATATCTATGTCCTACAATCGGCGCGACATATATTTATTGTAAACTATATCAATTTTCAGTTTTATATTGCCTCGATGTCAGGCTGATGATATCCTTGTTTGCAACATTTATTTTTTATTGTAACGTTGTTAACACTAGTATTTTGCAAATAAACTCTATTCTCTATTTATCTACTATCTATCTATATATATATATATGATTAATATTATATATTGTTTTTAATCTATTCTAGTATCATATATACCTGGCAGCGATTGCATCATTCTTGTTCCATCATATTATATTAGTATGATATCATGATATTATCTTCCATAATATATAGTTCTTCTTTATATATTATAATATTGTTATGACAGCTTGTCGTACAGCAGCAGCACGATTGCGATGTTGACACTTGACTTCTCGTTACCAGATGTATCTCCGAAGACTGCCATTGTATTAACGGCTATTTCGCTCGTGTTCAGGCCGGCAGCAATATACGTTCGCAGCGTTCGGGCTGCCGTCTTCTAACATCGGACAGCTACACTATTACATATGTTCGGCGGCAACTCTGACGGCAGCATGGTGGCCGAGACGCAGGCCTTCGCAGATCTTATCACGGCGTGCGTGTTCATTACAAGCATCGCTGAGACCGTCTATTCGCTCGCCATACCTCCGTCCGTTTACGGACTGTGCGAGAAATGCTATCACGCGGGGGCCGGGAGGGACAGTACGCAATGTGGCGCAGCACTAGTGTTAGCGATTCGGGTAGGTCAGCGAGTTAGGGTTTCAGGGATTAGCGGTTAGGATTTAGGTTAGGGTTATGGTGAGTTAGGGTTACGGGTTAGGTAGGGACTTATAAGGCCATGTCGAGTACGGAAGTAATGACTGTGGAATCTTTCTGTGGCAAGATTATCGGACTTTTGAAGTGTATACGCGTAAACTGGTAATATCACCGTGGCACGTGTTCCCCTCCTCCACGCCCGCCGGGATAGCAACCACCCACGGACGTGCGCGTCAACGGCTGATCGTCGTACCTGTGCATGTCCGCTCCGCGGCCCCGGTTGTTTCCGCGCGCTGTACTACATACGCTGGTCTCTAGCGACGTCTACGCATCACATCTTATCACCAAGGCCCGCTACCAGCTTCTAACTTGGGGGGGGGGGAGTTCGATTCTTAAATGTTGGCCCAATTTGTGAGCGGCGTGCAATGGACGCCCGAGCGACGGCGAGCATAGCGACCAAGCAGGGAGAGGGACGATCGGAGAGTTTTGCAATTTTTACACTTAAAATGGAGCGATCTGGAGCATACCTGAGATGAAATTCTTGCCACAATTTTCCAAATGGAAACATTTTTATTTATTTTTTGTTCTCGGGGGGGGGCGGGGGGGTTTCGTGCAAAGCCCCCGAACCCCCCTGGCTACGGGCCTGTAGTCACTACATAGGAACGCGATGGCCTATTAGTTGTACATAGAGGAGAATGCGCGAGCTGTAATCAATGAACAATCCACAGCACCCTCAAACGCATGATTTCATTATAATAGTATTTGTAGTGTAGTGGAATAAGGCAGGAAGAGCATTCCTTTTTATTCTTCGAGTTTGGGGGGGATCCTAGGCGCGTTCTCAGGTTACAAAACAATGAAAACACATCGAACCACGGACTAACTTTGGCCGATAATAGACCAACCTGACTCTATCTAATATGTTAATGTGTTTGCTCGTGGTTCTTCAGGAAACCTGGAGAGGATAAGTCTACATGAAGACTTCTTCGGTTGAACGCAAACGGAGAGAAACGATCTTCATACCTGTGTGTAGACATGAATAATGGCAGAAGAGTCGCCTCCAGGTCGATCGTGCTTGCTGTTCAAGTAAGGACCGTTTATTGTCGCGGTGAACGGTGGTGTAACATATAGAGTAAGGATATGCATTGACGCTTTGAAATAACTGAATATACTTATACATAGTATTGCACACTGTAATAAGCTTAGATGTGTTTAAGAGAGCGTGAGAGAAAAAGCGAAGAGCGACAGAGAGAGACGGAGAAGTACAGAAGGATATTTAGAAATCAAAGAGAGAGGGCGCCAGAGAACTGGCCGCACTAATATTTTTGAATTGTCTCACTTATCTTTTCTCGTGTCTTGAAAAGGTTTACTGATAAATTGCTGTTACTAATCCTTCGTGTCAATAAGCTGCCTTGTTAATACCCCGTCACACCGGGGTGGCGTCCTTACTGGCGTGCTACGGCGACGGAAAATGCGTCCAGAGCCGCCAAGGTCGCCATAAGCTGGTATAAGCGTGGTGAAACGCCAGATATCGTGGTGTGGTCGCCATGGTCGCACCATGATCGCCGAGTTACGGGCGTTTGTTTTGAGCATCTTTCAAAACAAAAAAGGCCAAGGTTCGGCGATCTGACCTGGAACGCGGTGAGAACGCGCGTGTGTGGTCGCGAAAGTCGTCGGTGAACAAGCGTCGTAACAATCTCCATAAAACGTAGTACACGCGCCAGTACACGCGTGGCAAAAGACGCTGCGAAAAATGGTAACATTTTCAACGCGCGAATTCATGGATCTGTCTCATCCGAATCTGCCGATCTGTTTCATGCCGATCCGTGTCTGGCACGGCCACGGCCTCGGCCTCTAGCATCTTGTTTCTTCGGCATCGTGTTTCTACTCAGCAAACGCACACTATACAGTTAAAATTTCCGAAAATCTGACCAGCTTATATAGTCGCCGTGAAGAACGTGATAGAAACGCGCGAGGTCGCCGTGGCAGTCGCGATACACGCAGAAGACGCGTGCGTAAGAACCCCATGAGCGTGGTGAGCGCGGCGGGAAACGCCGGTGATCGCCCGTTGCCAGCCATAGATCTCATAGAAACGCCATAAGCGCACGAAGGTCGTGGCGGGCGCGCCGTGAGAACGCGGTATGATCGCACAGGTCGCGGAAGAGTCGCGTTTTTATTAGATAGAGAATAGGTTTATTGCAAAACTAGTGTTAACAACGTTACAATAAAAATAAATGTTGCAAACAAGATATCATCAGCCTGACATCAGGCAATATAAAACTGAAATTGATGATATTTACAATAATATATGTCCCATGGTAGGACATAGATATCACTTAAAATGTTGGTTCGTAAAATTATATCACTACAACTAAAAACCGTCTTTAGAATATGTACTAAATTTAAAATAACGTACGTGATCCTTGGTCAAAAATAGTTACAATTAAAATGCGACACAATGATAGAATCAAACATATCACATAACCGAAAGTTGCCCAGAGAGTTATTTCAAAGAGACCAAAATCTTTATAAAGGGGCGCAAGCAAAAGACTAATTATCCATGCTATTGTAGAAAATTCAGTGCCTGTTTACAATTTGTTAATCATCCTGCACATGTACGGAACAGTGCTATTGAAGTACCGGCTGGTACGAGGAACTTTTGCTAGCCGAGGTTTACTAGAATTCCGTGTTATGCGGTTAGACACATTTATTGCTGAAGGAGGGCAAATATCCTGTAATCGTTTACAACTTTTGAGCTGATAAGCAACATTTTCACAAAGCTGCTCGCGACGAAACGCAAGTCTTTGGATCTGAAGCTGAGATAGTACCTCATCGTACATGTCGTACCTATTCCAATTATTATAATCTATTATTATGTTCACTGCCCTTAATTACTTGAACAGATTCGATTAGACGTGAGAGCTCTTTGGTAAGGCCCGGGTGCCAGACGGGCGCAGCATATTCCAGAATCGGTCTGACGTAACCACAGTAAATTTGTACGAGATCTTCACAGCTAAGCCTAGATTTTTTTAGTATACCAAGCATGAACATTCTTTTACTGTCTCTAGCCACCAGATCTTAAACGTGTATGGCCCATTTAAGATCGTGCTGGAGCCATACATCCAGGATCTTCCAAATTTTCCAATTGAAAGTGTGCTAAAAAATGGTTCAGCATCTTGAAGTCTATTTCTACCAAAGTACACCTGCATAATTTTGCATTTTTCAGGGTTAAGTTTCATTTTATTTGAAAAGGCCCAGCACTAGATAGATGCGAGTACGTTGTTTAGATATGTCGGGCGTGGATCGACCTTGTCTCCAGTAGTGTCATATTGTCGACGTATTTCCATTTCTGAACTAATAGTCTATTAGCAGCATCGTTAATCATGACCAAAAACAATAGCGGGCCAAGCTTTGTGCCCTGGGGAACACCACATGTTAATCCCTGGTACTTAGAGGTAGACCCTTTGTACCGGACGCATTGTTGCCTCATAGAGAGGAAATCACTTATCCACGGTAGTAGTGACGGTCTGACTCCTAATTTATGGAGTTTTTTTAGCAGTGTTGTGTGACATATCAGGTCAAATGCTTTTCTGAAGTCAGTCACGACTAGAGAGCTTATATTGTTGCGTTTTTCTGCTCCTCTGTACCGATAGTCCAATATGCTGATGAGGTAATAAAGTGTTAAAGACTTGGGTATGGGGCCAAACTGGCGTAAATCAATTTTATGCTGGATGTCGTCCATGATGCACGTGTAGACGAAGTTATCTGCTATTTTAGCGAAAGTGCAGGTTAGAGAAATTGGCCTTAGCTCATCAATGGAAGGAGGGTACATTTTTGGTATAGGGCATGCGATCGCCTGTTTCCAAGCTTGATGTACACAGCCCTGCAGAAAAGATGCGTTTATTACATCAGCCAGGGGTGTCGCTAACTCAGCAGCAAATTCTCTAATTAGACGTGGCGGAGGGTTGTCAGGTCCTCCAGATTTATTAATGTTTATCTTCAGTAAGTGACGGTAGACTTGCCACTCCTGCACTGTTGGTGGTGGGAGTGCCGGAAGGAAATTTGGAAGACTATTGTAGTCGAGAGGAGGAAGAAGTCGCGTAACAGCAGAGAATGAATCGTTTATCTTTTCAGCTATTGATGATGTGTCACTTGGATCGATTCCAGGAATTTCGATAGTTACTGTTGATTTGCTCATGTTCGCCATGTCTCGGATTTCTGTATGCCACTTACGCGGATTATATTTTTTTAGGTGCTGAATTTTTTTTAAATAATAATACTGCTTAGCTTTGATGATTTCTTGGTGTACCTTGTTACGATAGAAACGCCACGAGTTACTCTTGTTACGGAAAGCACGTTGTCTTTTATTGTTAAGTTCCTTTATTTTGGCAGAGAACCATTTTTTTGACGTGACATGCTCGTGGATGATCTTGGTCGGAAAGTTCAGATCAATTTGTTCAGCCAGCTGTTCACTAAAAACGTCCAGTTTGAAGATGACATCAGTAGCGGATAAGACATCATTCCAATCGCATGTGGTCATCCAACGGCCAAAAGTTCTCAGCCGAGAATCAAGAAGAGGTCTAACGATACGAGTCGATTTCCGTTTAGATGGCTTCAAAATATGTCTTTTAATAGGCTGCCACATAATGCATAGATGATCGCTGAGCCCAAGAAGTGCTAATGTAAACAGTTCCAAATATGTAGAGTGGATGTTGGTAATGATATTGTCAAGGATAGCATTACCACGTGTAGGAACTGTCACGACTGCCTTCAATTGATGGGCTTTACACAGAGGTTGTAAATCAAAATGGTTGAAATCTCCAGTAAATATCACTCCAGCATCTGGGTAGTCAATAAGTAGTGCGTCAGTCGATTCAGTTAGATGATTGTTCAAATTTTCATGGTGCACGGAACCAGGGTGACTATATACGCAGCACACTATTAAGCATGATGTAGTGCGAGGCAGCAATTTAGGACGACACCAAATCCAAATCCATTCCAATTCGTCACATTTATTTTCTTAAGACTTCGAGCTTGTAAGGTGTCGTGTACGTAGATAGCGACACCGCCTCCTCTATGTTGATTCTTGAATTTTGTAAACAGCGAGTATGATTGAATTTTCAACTCTTCCTCTGGCACCGCAAAGAGATAAGAGTCATGAGTATATTGCAATAGTCAAATGTATGTCAGAATAGTCATTAGGGTCTTCTTATAGTAAAAGGTAGTTTGGGATAGTCACAAGTCACAAGTTTAAATAGTTACACGTTCAGGTGTTAGGTACGTAGTGCGATAGCGTTCTTTGTGCGGCATTGGGCTACACGCTGTTTTCAGAATGTCTGGAAAAGCATGCCAGTGTACAGTGTGCTATTCAAGAAGAAGCCTGTCTGGGTGTCAAGGGATTGGTGGAGACTTCGGGTTGTTTTTCCGTACCTGTTCCTTCCTGCTATTTTGGTCAGAGTAATGAACGGGCTAACCACCTTACCCTTCGGACACACCATACCCTATCTACTTCTTTGTTGCTTGTCGTGGATCTTTTACCAAAGAACTGGACACCCGCCACTGGCCCACACTACGACAAATTGACGCAGTTGACAGGATTTCCGGTCAACGTAGGAGTGATTGCAGAATACCACTGTTGACGGAGTGAAGAACCCCATGGTCTAGAAGAGAAAGCCAATCGGGGAGACACCCTTACCATCCTGGGATATTGACGTCGGGCGTAGCACCGAGGAAGTATCGGCCCGTTGGACGTATGGACTGGAATGGATTTGCTCTTTCAACGTGAACTGTATTACTCAGTGAATAGCAACGGGAGAGTTAATTAGTACATTGTAATATTTTTGTATTATACGTGTTTTGCATTGCGTGCATTCCTGATTTGAATTCCGTGTACTTGAGACTACGCAGTTGTCTTCAGCAATTAAAACGATAGACAATATCTGAATGACAGAGATGCTACAGAGATACGATACATACATATATATTATATATATATATACGCCACCCCGGTGTGACGGGGGTATTAACAAGGCAGCTTATTGACACGAAGGATTAGTATACAGCAATTTATCAGTAAACCTTTTTCAAGACACGAGAAAAGATAAGTGAAGACAATTCAAAAATATTAGTGCGGCCAGTTCTCTGGCGCCTCTCTCTTTGATTTCTAAATTATCCTTTTGTACTTCTCCGTCTCTCTCTGTCGCTCTCGCTTTTTCTCTCACGCTCTCTTAAAACATCTCAGCTTATACAGTGTGCATACTATGTATAAGTATATCATTATTTCAAAGCGTCAATGCATATCCTTACTCTATATGTTACACCACCGTTCACCCGCAATAAACGGTCCTTACTTGTAACAGCAAGCACGATCGACCTGGAGGCGACTCTTCTGCCATATTCATGTCTACACACAGGTAGAAGATCGTTTCTCCGTTTGCGTTCAAACCGAAGAAGTCTTCATGTAGACTTATCCTCTCCAGGTTTCCTGAAGAACCACGAGCAAACACATTAACATATTAGATAGAGGTCAGGTTGGTCTATTATCGGCCAAAGTTAGTCCGTGGTTCGATGTTTTCATTGTTTTGTAACCTGAGAACGCGCCTAGGATCCCCCCAAACTCGAAGAATAAAAAAGGATGCTCTTCCTGCCTTATTCCATACCACTACAAAACTATTATAAATGAAATCATGCGTTGTAGGGTGCTGTGGATGTTCATGGATTACAGCTCGCGCATTCTCCTCTATGTACAACTAATAGCCATCGCGTTCCTATGTAGTGACTACAGGCCCGTAGCCAGGGGGGTTCGGGGGGTTTGCACGAACCCCCCCCCCGAGAACAAAAAATAAATAAAAATGTTTCCATTTGAAAATGTGCAAGAATTTCATCTCAGGTATGCTCCAGATCGCTCCATTTTAGTGTAATAATTGCAAAATCTCCATCGTTCCCTCCCCCTGCTTGGTCGCTATGCTCCCTCGCTCGGTCGCTTCACGCCCTCACAAATTGCCAACATTTAAGAACGAACCCCCCCCCAATATAAAGCTGGCTACGGGCCTGGTGACTAAGTGTGATGCGTAGACGTCGCTGAAGACACAGCGTATGTAGTACAGGCGCCGGAAACACCGCCGCACGGACATGCGCAGTACGGACGTATCAGCGTGACGCGCACGTCGTGGGTGTTGCTATCCCCCGGGCGTGGAGGGACAGTCACGTGATAGAGTTGACGTATACTTCAAAGTCCAAATCTTCCACAGAAAGATTCCACAGTCATACTTCCGTACTCGACATGGCCTTATATCCCTAACCCTAACCCTAACCCTAACCATAACCCTAACCCTAATCCTAACCCTAACCCTAACCCTAACCCTGATCCTAACCCTAACCCTAACCCTAACCCTGATCCTAACCCTAATCCTAACACTAGTGCTGCCACATTGCGGTACTGTCCCTCCACGCCCGGGTGATAGCATTTCCCGCACGTCGTACGGACGACGGATGGCAGCGACTAGCGGTCTCACGATGCTTGTAATGAACACGCACCCGTGATGAAGTCTGCGAAGGCTGCGATCTCGGCACCCATGCTGCCGTCAGAGTTGCCGCCGAACATCATGTAAGTGTAGCTGTCGATGTTAGAAGACGAGCCCGACGCTGCGAACGTATATTGCTGGCCGGCCGACACGACGAAATAGCCGTTAATAAATGGCAGCTCTTCGGAGATACATCTGGTAACGAGAAGTCAGTGGTCAACATCGCAATACAGTGCTGCTGCTGTACGACAAGTGCATAACAATATATAACTATATAAAGAAGAACTATATATGGAAGATATATCATATATCATACTAATATAAGTATGATGGAACAAGAATATTGCAATCGCTCCAGGTATATATATATACTAGCTGGGCTACCCGGCGATGCCCGGGATTAAAGAGCTATAATTTAGTCTGCTATGACGGCTGTACTAATCTTATTCGGATTTTATAAATCTGTGCTAAGAATTTCACTTCTGGTCAGTTCTGCAGTGCTTCTTGGTACACAACATTCTTGGTCTTGCCATCTTGAGAAAGGATGTAGAGGTTGTCTGGGTTACCCATCCTGGAGCACCCCACATAGAGCTGGCCATGGGAGAACACTGGCTCACTG
>NW_014577360.1:368074-381843 GCF_000485595.1 Priapulus caudatus
ACACTCATGTAAAGGGCTACCATTGGTCAGAAGAAACCTAATGGTAGCCCTTCTTACATGCGTGTGCCATATTTGGGAAACAAATCGAGTTTTGTGGAACCGGTTCGACAGAATTGAGTTTTGTGTTTACAAAATTGAGTTTTTGTGGGACAGGATTGACAGAATTGAGTTTTGTGTTCACAAAATTGAGTTTGTGTGGACAGGATTGACAGAATTGAGTTTTGTGTTTACAAAATTGAGTTTTGTGGAACCGGTTCACAGAATTGAGTTTTGTGTGTTTACAAAATTGAGTTTTGTGGAACCGGTTCGACAGAATTGAGTTTTGTGTTTACAAAATTGAGTTTTGTGGAACCGGTTTGACAGAATTGAGTTTTGTGTTCACAAATTGAGTTTGTGGGACAGGACTGACAGAATGAGTTTTGTGTTCACAAAACTCATTTTTGTCAAGTTTATAGGTACAAAAATGCCTGTCCTGCATGGCGCCCCGTAGGTACGAGGAACTTTTGCTAGCCGAGGTTTACTAGAATTCCGTGTTATCGGTTAGACACATTTATTGCTGAAGGAGGGCAAATATCCTGTAAACGTTTACAACTTTTGAGCTGATAAGCAACATTTTCACAAAGCTGCTCGCGACGAAACGCAAGTCTTTGGATCTTGAAGCTGAGATAGTACCTCATCGTACATGTCGTACCTATTCCAATTATTATATATCTATTATTATGTTCACTGCCCTTAATTACTTGAACAGATTCGATTAGACGTGAGAGCTCTTTGGTAAGGCCCGGGTGCCAGACGGGCGCAGCATATTCCAGAATCGGTCTGACGTAACCACAGTAAATTTGTACGAGATCTTCACAGCTAAGCCTAGATTTTTTTTAGTATACCAAGCATGAACATTCTTTTACTGTCTCTAGCCACCAGATCTTAAACGTGTATGGCCCATTTAAGATCGTGCTGGAGCCATACATCCAGGATCTTCCAAATTTTCCAATTGAAAGTGTGTGCTAAAAAATGGTTCAGCATCTTGAAGTCTATTTCTACCAAAGTACACCTGCATAATTTTGCATTTTTCAGGGTTAAGTTTCATTTTATTTGAAAAGGCCCAGCACTAGATAGATGCGAGTACGTTGTTTAGAATATGTCGGGGTGGATCGACCTTGTCTCCAGTAGTGTCATATTGTCGACGTATTTCCATTTCTGAACTAATAGTCTATTAGCAGCATCGTTAATCATGACCAAAACAATAGCGGGCCAAGCTTTGTGCCTGGGGAACACCACATGTTATCCCTGGTACTTAGAGGTAGACCCTTTGTACCGGACGCATTGTTGCCTCATAGAGAGGAAATCACTTATTCACGGTAGTAGTGACGGTCTGACTCCTAATTTATGGAGTTTTTTTTAGCAGTGTTGTGTGACATATCAGGTCAAATGCTTTTCTGAGTCAGTCACGACTAGAGAGCTTATATTGTTGCGTTTTTCTGCCGTCCTCTGTACGATAGTCCAATATGCTGATGAGGTAATAAACTGTTAAAGACTTGGGTATGGGGCCAAACTGGCGTAAAATCAATTTTATGCTGGATGTCGTCCATGATGCACGTGTAGACGAAGTTATCTGCTATTTTAGCGAAAGTGCAGGGTTAGAGAAATTGGCCTTAGCTCATCAATGGAAGGAGGGTACATTTTTGGTATAGGGCATGCGATCGCCTGTTTCCAAGCTTGATGTACACAGCCCTGCCAGAAAAGATGCGTTTATTACATCAGCCAGGGGTGTCGCTACTCAGCAGCAAATCTTCTAATTAGACGTGGCGGAGGGTTTTCAGGTCCTCCAGATTTATTAATGTTTATCTTCAGTAAGTGACGGTAGACTTGCCACTCCTGCACTGTTGGTGGTGGAGTGCCGGAAGGAAATTTGGAAGACTATTGTAGTCGAGAGGAGGAAGAAGTCGTGTAACAGCAGAGAATGAATCGTTTATCTTTTCAGCTATTGATGATGTGTCACTTGGATCGATTCCAGGAATTTCGATAGTTACTGTTGATTTGCTCATGTTCGCCATGTCTCGGATTTCTGTATGCCACTTACGCGGATTATATTTTTTTAGGTGCTGAATTTTTTTTAAATAATAATACTGCTTAGCTTTGATGATTTCTTGGTGTACCTTGTTACGATAGAAACGCCACGAGTTACTCTTGTTACAGAAAGCACGCTGTCTTTTATTGTTAAGTTCCTTTATTTTGGCAGAGAACCATTTTTTTGACGTTACATGTCGTGGATGATCTTGGTCGGAAAGTTCAGATCAAATTTGTTTAGCCAGCTGTTCACTAAAAAACGTCCAGTTTGAAGATGACATCAGTAGCGGATAAGACATTATTCCAATCGCATGTGGTTATCCAACGGCCAAAAGTTCTCAGCCGAGAATCAAAGAGAGGTCTAACGATACGAGTCGATTTCCGTTTAGATGGCCTCAAATATGTCTTTTAATAGGCTGCCACATAATGCATAGATGATCGCTGAGCCCAAGAAGTGCTAATGTAAACAGTTCCAAATATGTAGAGTGGATGTTGGTAATGATATTGTCAAGGATAGCATTACCACGTGTAGGAACTGTCACGACTGCCTTCAATTGATGGGCTTTACACAGAGGTTGTAAATCAAAATGGTTGAAATCTCCAGTAAATATCACTCGCAGCATCTGGGTAGTCAATAAGTAGTGCGTCAGTCGATTCAGTTAGATGATTGTTCAAATTTCATGGTGCACGGAACCAGGGTGACTATATACGCAGCACACTATTAAGCATGATGTAGTGCGAGGCAGCAATTTAGGACGACACAAATCAAATCCATTCCAATTCGTCACATTTATTTTCTTAAGACTTCGAGCTTGTAAGGTGTCGTGTACGTAGATAGCGACACCGCCTCCTCTATGTTGATTCTTGAATTTTGTAAACAGCGAGTATGATTGAATTTTCAACTCTTCATCTGCACCGCAAAGAGATAAGAGTCATGAGTATATTGCAATAGTCAAATGTATTCAGAATAGTCATTAGGGTCTTCTTATAGTAAAAGGTAGTTTGGATAGTCACAAGTCACAAGTTTAAATAGTTACACGTTCAGGTGTTAGGTACGTAGTGCGACAGTGTTCTTTGTGCCGGCATTGGGCTACACGCTGTTTTCAGAATGTCTGGAAAAGCATGCCAGTGTACAGTGTGCTATTCAAGAAAAGCCTGTTGGGTGTCAAGGGATTGGTGGAGACTTCGGGTTGTTTTTCCGTACCTGTTCCTTCCTGCTATTTTGGTCAGAGTAATGAACGGGCTAACCACCTTACCCTTCGGACACACCATACCCTATCTACTTCTTTGTTGCTTGTCGTGGATCTTTTACCAAAGAACTGGACACCCGCCACTGGCCCACACTACGACAAATTGACGCAGTTGACAGGATTTCCGGTCAACGTAGGAGTGATTGCAGAATACCACTGTTGACGGAGTGAAGAACCCCATGGTCTAGAGAGGAAAGCCAATCGGGGAGACACCCTTACCATCCCGATGATATTGACGTCGGGTGTAGCACCGAGGAAGTATCGGCCCGTTGGACGTATGGACTGGAATGGATTTGCTCTTTCAACGTGAACTGTATTACTCAGTTAATAGCAACGGGGGAGTTAATTAGTACATTGTAATATTTTTGTATTATACGTGTTTTGCGATTCGTCATTCCTGATTTGAATTCCGTGTACTTGGAACTACGCAGTTGTCTTCAGCAATTAAAACGATAGACAATATCTGAATGACAAGATGCTACAGAGATACGATACATACATATATATTATATATATATATATATATATATATATATTATATATATATATATATTGTACGGCGCGCGCTACGGGCGCGTGGTACTGCGCACCGATACCTTACGTCCACTGACGGCGGTAGTCCAGCTACGTGCGTGAAGCGCACCGTACTCGTACCACACGTCTTCACCCCGTCTGCGTGCGTTTTACACGCTCTGCTCAGTATCTCATAGGTCGAGTCGACGGGAGAAATGTCCTTGATGGTAGCGGTGTAGCGGCCGTTGGTTGTGGGCGTGTTGATCGCACCGGCATCTAGCGGCCATCCGTTATCGAGTCTATTAGAAGTAGCATATCCGATGTTACAAGAATAAAACATAATCTACTTAAGGCATAAAGGTAGCTGGTATTGATAAGTTAATTATCCCCACTAAATCCGCTGAAAATTGCCGCTCGTAACTAATATTCTTGTCTAGCAACCCAAATCACTAGCAACACAAATTAATCTTTAGACATTTCCTCGCCACCATTGAAACTCACAACCTTCACCGCGTGTCACTGTCTAATATCATATCTATAGATAGAATTCCACAAGCCGACTTATACGCAACCTTGATAATAGTGACATTATTACCCAGTCCCCGCGTGTGCTAGACGTTTACTATATGTGTATAAGCGCCTAATATAAATAAAGGTTGCTGGTGCCTGCAACAGTCCGAACAGCAGAGCTAAGAGTAATGAGGGCAGAGCACGGTAAACCCGCACCGCTTTCCCCCCTCCCCCGGATTACCAAAATAATCGCACCTTTCACCAAACGACTCAATCAAGTTGCCTTCGATGTCGCGTGGATATTCTTCTACAAGTGGACTTACTTGGCGACACCAGTATTTGTATATGATATCTCCCTGTAAGAAACAGACGATCCATTTTCGTGCAAATCTAGCTATACTTCGGCGATCTAATTGGTTACATTACCGACACCCACAGGCCGCTACACTGATAGAAGCATGATATCACTTAGTCCGGAATTATCAGTGGGACGTCAAGTGTGATCAGATTGGTAACTGTCTAATCGCATATAATTACCAATAAATTAACGAGGCTCAATGCGTTTCATAAATAGGCACATCTAGCATTTTGCTCTCATCGCTGTAGACACTGCTGTTACCTGTAATTAACTTAGTTTAATTAGTTATCCCTCGTAGGTTCCTAGATGGCGCATAAGGCAGTGCCAGTTATTTACTAGCTGCAGTTAATTTTAAGAATTCACATTAACAAGTTAATCACATAACGAAAATTATTTAATGTGATGATCAAGGTGCACAATTATAATATCACAATTACGCAGTACACAGACAAGGCAGCCGACACCCACCGTCAGACCAGTAAAATTCTCGTCTTGATCAGAGCTGCATTGCTCCAGGTTCAAATCTAACGCTGCCTCTCCGCCAAGTGTTTTAGTAGCAGACATGTCGATCCACGAACAGACAAGTAAATCATCTGAATGGATGATTTCAATGTGATGGCAGATGGTCGAGGAGAGGTCCATGAAAACTCCGAGCGAAGACAAGTCTATCTTCACCTGCACGTTAATATACCAGTAAACGCAGATCACTGGCCCATCCTGGCCTATTTCGTTGCATAGTATGTAACAGAAGTAGCGGGTTTATTGGAGTGAGAACTTGTCCAATGTGAAACGCATGGGAAAAATAATTTATTTCACCAATGCTTTTTTTAGGCTCTCTTTGGGTCCCGCTTTAGTGAAGCCCGCATACGCCTTTAAAAAGGTTTTCACTCGTACCAACGTTTTTTACACACTTACGTGCAAATGAGTTTGGATGCTTCTTATCCGGTCCATACCTATTAACGCTTATGTCATGGGGTGGTGTTTGTACATACAGTTTCAGTCATAAGGTAACGGGGTATATATATATATATATATATATATATATATATATATATATATATATTCAGTTTTCCCTTTGAAATTATTTGTAATCTGTATCATGTTCACCGTCTATACAAAGCATAGAATTAAAAAGCTGCAACCGATTGCACTATACCGAAAAGCAAACTTTATAGATGCCAATTTGCAGTGTGTGTTTGTCGATGAAGATTGATGTCTTGTTATAAGCATCTGCAACCTGGTTCGTTACGCTCACAAGCTCGCTGCCGTCAGCAGGATCCAATCTGTAGATGTCCCACCTTTGTTCAAAAGCAACACCACACAATTAACGCGCTACGATGCATAAATGCTGGGTATAAGTAAGGATGGATGCGGCATTATCACGTTGGAGCGATAAACTACCGCAAGACGATGTATATACTTCATACTGCGACATATGTTAGTGTACTGGATAGTATTGTTGGTGCATTCGATGTGTGGGAATAATGAACTACCTTCGAGTATTTAACTTGATTGCTGCACAGTGTAATATGTCCGATGCAAGAATCTCCTTCTCCACACTCCTTGCAAATTTCTCTGCATTATAGAACTTGGGCTTTAATACGGTAGGCGGATTGATGAAAACCTAAACAGGGAAAAAGCAAAGGAACGTACAGATAACACAGTATATACAGTACGAGAAATACAATATAATTAAAACAATATTCATTTACAATAATTATGTAAAAATGACATGATTTACCAAAATATTTTTTTTAATTAATTAATTTTTCTATTATAATATTTCTAATTTGGAGATGCAGTGCGCGCGAAATAGATCCACAAATTCGTCACATAATTTGAAATACAGTGGTTTTGCCGAGAGCTATAGGGTCACCACAAAAACTTACGGCGATTTCCGGTCACACGGACATAAGTTCCACTGGTTAGATGGTTAAAATTTAGTAATAGCTACTGGTAACAGTTACGAGTGTTGACTTGAACAATCAACGACTGCACAAAATACGGTAGCATCATGCAACGGGGGACATCAACCTACGTCCGGCATCTGACAGTCAATGTAGCGATCGGTGATGTAAGCTACTGTGGTTGTCATAGACGACGAGACGGCGTTGCATCCTTCCGCCTTAACAGTGAACTCGCCCGTACTCGTGTAGGTATGCTCAAGCGAGAGCGCAGTTTCCAACGTTAGTGCGGCCCTCCGAGGTCGAGCGGCGGCTGTGAACGCGTTTACATCAACATTCACCCGATGAAATGCGACCGACCGAGAGATCGATTAATACGTGTGTTGCACCACAAATTGTCGTCCATGCACAAATTGTCGTCGGCGACAATTTGTGCTGCTTTTGCCGTTCCAAATTTTTAATCTTACTGGCGACAATTTGTGCAGGCAAAATGAAACCTAACTGCACAAATTGTCGCCGCTTGCACAAATTGTCGTCAGTCTTTAAGCTACAGAAGATGACGATTACAAAGATCATGATGATGATGATGATGATGATGATGATGACGATGATGGTGATGATGATGATGATGATGATGATGATGATGATAATCAGTGTTGGGGGACTCGAGGCCGGCCTCGGCGTCGACACTAACTCTTCTAGTCCTAGGCCTCGGCCTTTACCTAAGAAACCGGTGATTTGGACTCGTCATAATGTAGAGTTGAGTAGCTGTATCAAGCTTATTTCCATCATGAAAACTTTTGCTCCCTTTGTTGTGTGCGTGTGCGTGTGTGGGTGCATATGTGTGGGTGTGTGGGTGCGTATGTGTGGTGTGTGTGTCGACGACAATTTGTGCAGGGACGACAATTTGTGATGCAACATACGTGCATCGTAAAAACAGAGATCACTTACAAACGTTCGAAGGGTAGAACATGGCGGGCTCACAGCTATTAGTGACCAGTTCCGTAGCTAAATAGGAGGGAGCAAGTTTTCCCCCGGCGGACAATATTGTAATGCTGTTACATTCCCGATAGATTGTACCGTTTATCTGAGTAAAGCAGCCGTAAGAGATGAGATCATTGCAGTCGGTGACGTCACCATACACGTAGATGCTGCTGCCGTCACCGGCATCAACCAGCAGACACGAGTTGTCGCCCAGCTGCCCGATGGTCAGATCTAGCGCTCTCGCCGTGTTGACCTCGGTTAGGTTAACGGTGCTAACGAACGTGACGTCGACGATACTGGAGATGAGGGAGATGTCGGAGAATTCTGTGACACACTGCGTCACGTCGGGCAGCGATGGCGTTATCACAGCGAGACACACATCAGTGTACGTGGCAACCTGCGTGCAGAAATGAACAGAAAGGCACGCATTTAGAGTTTGAATGAAGTAAACTATTGCTTTGACATACTTTTAATGATTAAAGGTTACAAGCTAACACCACTTCACGAAAGTGAATCCCGCAACGGTTTCGAGAAAATCTTACTGTTATCCAATCCATATTTAATAATTTTAGTTCTCACTAACATGTTTTTCTGTCACTCTCTCACACACTAGCAAGCGCGTGGAGCAGTTATTTTCAAGTATTAAAGAATAGGAACTGACCGCCCCATCGCTCTTTATTATTTTACATGAAAACGGCTACCAAAATTAATTGTAGTGTTTACCTCTGTGAATGGCATTATGAGATGATATACGATTTGATCGGCACTTGCACTGATCTTTTCGACATTGATGCCAGATACCTCCATGGTGGAAGGCACACTTAGATCCGTGTACTTCACAGTGAATGTGTCCGCAGTGGCTGTAGATAAATCAAACAATTTAGTTATGCTGTTGACTGTTGTAAGCGAAATTGAGCAAATTTTTGAGCGTGTGATAATTGGCGCGTGCGTACTGCCAATACGACAACCTAAATAACTAACTAAATCTGATCAAAGGCAATTTATTGGTTGGTATTCCTTATTCCAATAAAATGACGAACACAGTCGCGTGAGTGCGATTGCATACCTGTTGCCGTCAGCACGACGACAATCGGTACATCAATCGAGAATTGGTTCGGTACCATGCCGCACTGCTCGGTGACTTGGGGAGGATTGGGGATCAAGTTGGTTTACATGCGAATGAGTAGTCAAGGATTTCGATGCGCCTCACGGTGAGCGTGTAGAGATTCGTCGTCGGCAAGCCCGTTACGGGGCTCGTTGCCGTTACCGCTATCGTGTAGGAACCCTCGCCGTATAGTCGCTCATAAACTGTAGCGCGTCCGTGCGATGAGTACAGCTCAGAGGAGCTGTCTTGATTCACGAAGGACACTCCGTTGCCGAAGTTGACAGTAAGTCGTCACTGCTGACCCTGCCAGGTCAACGTTGACCACGACGGTTGTATCTAGGCCGATGACGTCACCGAGGTCAATCGATTCCCATTCAAATCCGTCAGAGTTTCAACAATGTTCGTTATTGATACTCAATCGAAAAACTTATGACACACGTTGATGGAAAGCTGAACGCACATGTACTAATTAAGTTCTGAGCGGTGATGTCTAAAGTCGATATGCCTAGGCGTGTGTACGTGTGCACAAGGACAAATGTGTCAGTCACGCGCTGTACCGGTCGCCAAAGTTGCCGTATATCACAGTGTTGACTAATCCTGAAAGCAATAGCAATAACACCAACAAAAACAAGAAAACAAAAAAATATCTAAACGCTAACAATAGATGAACAAACAATAAAATCACAATAATGGATTGAAAAAAGTAATTACAGACATTTCCGTAAAGACTAAACAGACTATGTAATCGATGCAACTTACTCATTTAGTTGCGACTTGTTTATAAATATATGTGTTTGTTTTAATCGGATATGCTGATTAATAATAATATAACGAAAACTTGATTAGTTTAGTGTAGTTTCAAAATTACACTCAAATCAACGTTACATCAGTCACTGTTCCCCAACGTATATAGTAAACGTTTCTCCTACTGCGCAAACTTACGAAAAACATATAGGCGCGGCGCGGATTCGTATAGCTTCTATTAATAAAATTACAAAATTTGGTAGAAACGACAATGAAATGAAATGAAACTAGAAAGAAGGCACTCGGGAGTGCGAATCCTCCGCACACGCAATCACTACACCTGTGATAGCAGAACGCTATCTACACGCAGTAAATAAATGATATCAGAACCACTCTGCCACACATACACGCCCGGAAACACCGCCTGGAACCCCGCCCCGTGTTAGGATCGTACGGTCCTTGCTGTTGTGATGCAGCGTTGGAAATATACTTAATGACCTTGTGACATTAACCTTGGGTCGAGGTCACTCAGAATCAATAGGGTTCTACGCCGCATACGATGCACATGTGGACCAAGTTTGAAGTTTCTACCTCTTACGGATGTAACGTATCGAGCGACACACACACACAACACAACACACACACACACACACACACACACACACACACACACACACACACACACACACAACACACACACAGCCACGCACGCACGCACACACACACACTCACAACATACACACACACACCACACCAACACAGCACACACACAACACACACACACACACAACACACCCGACCACACCACATACACACACAAACACACAACCGAGCCAAAAACAAATACCTCCGCCTACACTTCGTGCGGGGGATAATAAAATAAACGGCGATGTGAATGGATGCAAGAAAATTGATGGTTGTTGCACTAACATACCTGATATCATATTCAAGACAATCCTGCTCTCTTCATTTACAGCCAAGGTGAGGCTGCCGTCGATGGTATTTGCAACGTTAAAGTTCACGCCGTCCATGGAGACGACGGTCTTGGTGTCGGTCAATGCGGCAGGTTAACGCGACACTCAATGTATTACTCGCTTCACTCGCAACACATGTGTTGCACGTCGACCGCCCGCGTGGTCGCTGCGATAACTCTCAACATTGACGCTAGTGTCGTCGGCGTCATGTCGGCCACGCGTGACGACGTCGTAGATAGCGGTGACGCTGCCGCCAAACGTCTGATCGACGGCACCGTCGGCTGCCGTCGTACTGCAGCACAGGTTCCTACACAATCATCGCAGACGCCGTGTTACAGCCGCTGTGACGTCAGCAATCACAGCGCACGCCGTGAGCTACACGGAATTGACGGACAGTCTTATCTAGACTCTAAGGCTATGAACTCACTATGAAATAGTGGCCGTCGTAGTCAAGTAGACGCAGCGAGAGGGTTATCGGTGGCGGCTGCATTCTCCGCTACGTCTCTGCGGCAGGTGTACACAGTGTAGAATGTACGAATGTTGCGCGCAGCGACGGCCGTAGAGACGTTACCTAATGCCTGTGATCCATCCAATGAGTCGTCGCCGGCAGCGACTTCTATATCACTGTCGATGTATCCGGATGGTAACTTCCGGTCGCAACGGCGTCGAACGAGCCTATAACGTCGTAGAACGCGCACCTGTGTGCCGTCGCAGCAGCTCTGTGTGACGCTGCAATATCTCACGCAGCGGCCGGCCGGAGAATCTGCCACGTGCACAGCAGGCCGAGAATATCTAGAAGCAGGGCTGCGCTACATGCTCGCAAACAATGCGTTTCGCGAAGGTTTGCGTCGCTCTAATCCAATGTTGCGTTGATTTTAATTTGAACAGTTTACTTAGATTGATCCTACAAACTCTTACGTACTGGTTTAATGTATATCACACACACACACACACACACACACACACACACACACACACACACACACACACACACACACACACACACACACGCACGCACGCACGCACGCACGCACGCACGCACGCACGCACGCGCGCGCGCGCGCGCACACACACACACACACATATTTATATAATGTATATACACATAAGAGCCCCTCAACATGTCGTATGGGAAGAAATACACCTAAGAGATAACAATTTATTTACCATGCGGGCATTTGGATGAGACACTGCTTTAAGATATGCAACGGAAATCCGCAACCTACCACAACCGTGATGGTTCCCGCCACTGCCGCTTGCATTTCATATGCCATGATAATTCCACCACGAGAGAAAGAAGAACTTGGCATGATTACGTTCATGGCGCTTGTAATAGCAGGTGTTACGTATGTGTGAACCGCCTTACCGGCAGATACTTTTCCAGGTTCTGCAAACCAAAGGGAGTCCGACGTTGCGTTATGTAGCACATGACGTCATGTAATAACTGTTACATTATACTAATAACCAATACATGTTATCTGATGATATAATGATATAACCGTTCGTTATAATTTCACATTAGATACCAGATCAGTAACATTATGTAAAACATGCGACTTTAATAGACGCATGAGTGCATGTAAATGCTGCTGGGGTAAAGCGATCTTCGTTTAAGATACTTTACAAAGTTAGTAAATAGTGATATTTAACCGAAAATAACGTCACGAGCTAGGTTGAAGGAAACGCATCACAAGTACGTGCTAACGTAGTAAGCTAAATACTTAGACATTTACTGTTATTACTTAGCACATCTTTCGTGATTAAAGATATCTGTGTTTTACCTGCAAATGTAATCGCTGTTTCACTTAATGTTCCAAGAATGACATCCATTGTTAGGGGTGCCACTCCCTCTTTCAGAATAATGTCACACTCAAATATCTCGCCGGTTATGACTACGTTGGGACAGTCATCGAGTACGATTCCCCACGTGTCGTGCGTGACAGTCAGGTAACCAAACACCCTATTTACCTAAAGTAACAAGAGGGTGTAGCATTGCTGAACCAACTATATCTTAATAACTCCTTTTTGTCGCTGCAATCTCATAAAATAAAACAATCCGCTCGATAAATTGGTATTCGAGAATAGATTGTCTAGTTAGTTGATGTTTCCAGAATCAAATATGGCCTGAAAATACGTGCATGAATTGCATACTTCATAATTACTCGTAGGTGCGTGAAATACCTGAGCAGGTGTTGGGTAGTGCGCGCCGTGCACGGTGATCATGTACGTTCCGGGCAGGGCGTAGCTTTTACTGTACACAATGTCCTGCGAGTATGCCGTCACCCCGGATGAATCTCCAAAGTCCACTTGAAACTGCATGCTGACGGAATCGCTGACGGTGATGACAAAGTTGTCTGCCGTGGTTCCCGTCGCCGGAGATACGGTGAGGGTGAACGGCCCGATCGACGGTAACGCGGTTAGAACAGCGAACGCCGTGACGGCCTGCTCCACGCCACCGCACGTCTCTGCCGGGTCGCCCGAGCATGTCATGTTACAGTTGGTCGTCAGGGTCAGGGTGGTCGGGTCAACAGCGCTGCAGAGGCACAACGTGCCGGTGTTTACTGCTGCGTAGGAGAAGCCTTGCCCGCTGCACAAGTCCGAGCAGAGCGAGCCTGTCATTATAGCCTCGTTGACCCCTCCCACCGGAATGAAGATGGGAGCGGCCGGGTCGTCGTCATAGCAACCGAGAGAGCCGATAGCTAGACAGGATAAAGAAACAAGTCGATGGAGAAGTAACGGAGGTGAGGAGCGCGTGTATCACTCACAGCGCGTTTACGTCTGCGATGTGTAATGTATTAATATAACATAATAGTAGGGCCTATAATCTATTAGTATAACACACAGTATAGTGTATTAGTATAACATATAGTATAATGTATTAGTATAACACACAGTATAGTGTGTTAGTATAACATATAGTATAATGTATTAGTATAACGCACAGTATAATGTATTGGTATAACCAAGAGTAGATAATAACATATGTTATTATGTTAATATGTTAGATATGTTAATATGTTAATATCTACTCTTGGTATAACATATATAGTATAATGTATTAGTATAACACACAGTAGTGTATTAATATAACATATAGTATAATGTATTAGTATAACACACAGTATAGTGTATTAGTATAACATATTATAGTATAATATATAATGGGTCGAAAGAAAGTATGAATTCGTTCGTTACTATGCTACATACCACGAGTTGATTCGGCGGTCAGGAGAACCTGCATGAAACATGATAAATTTTAATATATTTATTTAGCTATCTATCTATCTATCTATCTATCTATCTATCTATCTATCTATCTATCTATCTATCTATCTATCTATCTATCTATCTATCTATCTA
>NW_014577360.1:381853-392919 GCF_000485595.1 Priapulus caudatus
GTCGTGTCGTGTTGTGTGTGTGTGTGTGTGTGTGTGCGTGTGTGCGTGTGTGTGTGTGGGTGTGTGTGCTGTGTGTTTGTGTGTGTGTGTGGGGGGCGGGGGTGCATGCGTTTGTGCGTGTGCGTTTGCATTTACGTGGGCCTGCGTGTATTAGCGTTTGTCTGTGCGTGTGTATTCGCCAATATATACTTGTGTGTGCCTGTACGCGTAGATATGACAAAATCGGCAGTCGTTGATTAAGCTATTGAGACGATAATAGATAATATTTCGATGGCTTTTGTTCACTAGCCTGCACAAACGTGTGATAGGCCAGTCCGTAATCAACGGTCGTAACATTTATAGGCTATCGCAGACAATAAAAGGTACGTGAGTCTATCCCAAAGGTTAGTGTTGTAAATACATCAATAGTTTGTTTCTACTCAGTTATTTGCTCGTGGGATTGCTGCAAGTTTGCTGGCTTAGCGATTTCGCTTTTAAATTATATGAATTATATAATAACAGAAGGCGCTGACGCCTTAGTGTTTCGAGACAATAAATGCGTGTCATTGCATTGAACACGGATTTTCCGGTGCGTAGCAACGGTGCCCCTCACCGATGTTAGCTTTGCGGCCCTTTTATTGCTCTCTGTGCCAGCTAGTAAATTACGACAAGCCGATCGCGAGTATAACAGGGTTTCCGCTAATCATTGCTGTCCGAAAATCGCTAAGTGGGTTACTCGCTGGGATGTGCTCTTCTGTGCAGCGTGAGTGCCCGTATGACGATGTACATCTTAACAGTTTCCCTGCGCCTGTGGGCAGTGACAATTTCTAGCACGCATCGACGCTGGATATATAATAACGTGTCGCGGCCTGCGGTGGGATGCGGTATTAATTTCGCAATTCCATGGTATTTGTACATCGGCGACACGTGCCCAACCTGTACTCTCCACGGTTGCTCTATTCTCTGCCTAAGCCAAACAAAACCGCGAGAAGAATATATAGAGAGTGTGCTCACACATTTACGCTAGCGAGTATTTATGATGTGTGTTTATCGTGGTACAATGTCAAAGGTCGTGCATGTACACACACACACACACACATATATATATATATATATCCATATGTCCATCCGTCCATTCATCTATCCATTCATCCATTGATCGATCGATCGATCCATCTATCCACCCATCCATCCATCCATCCATCCATCCAGCCATTCATTAATTCATTCATTTATCAATCCATCCATTCATGGATGGATGGATGGATGGATATGGATGGATGCATGGATGGATGGATGGATGGATGGATGGATGGATGGATGGATGGATGGCCATCCATCCATCCATCCATCCATCCATCCATCCAGCCAGCCAGCCATCCAACAATCCGTCCACCCGTCTGTCCGTTCATCCGTCCATATATCCATCTATCCATCCATCCATCCATCCATCCATCCACCCATCCCATTCGTCCATATATCCATCTATCCATCCATCCATCCATCCATCCATCCACCCATCCCATTCGTCCATATATCCATCTATCCATCCATCCATTCATCCATCCATCCGTCCATCCATCCATCCATCCATCTATCCATCCATCCATCCATCCATCCATACATCCATCCATCCATCCATCCATTCATCCATGCATTTATTTATTCATTCATCCATCGATATAGTTCGAGTTTACATATATTTATCAAAAATAGCTGAGCCCACTGTGGGTATCCATAAGGTACACAGTAGATATATGAAGGTTTCATTACAAAAATATTTCACTTTAACCAGCAGCTTTAGCCTGAGCGTCGATTCTCTTTTTACTCACCAGCAATAAATGAATGAGGTAAATCCTCATCGTTGCCGTCGTAGATATGTTAAAGGAGTTCGCCCGTGGAGGGAGACACCCCTATCTCTCTTCACCTTGTCTTCTCCACTCACAGGGCTTCAGTAGGTTTCTACTCTCCAAGTCTTGATGGAACTTGGCGAAGCTGTAAAGGCAGGCGGTGGTAACAAGCCCTGGGTAGCCGACAGAGTGATTGCGCGCTTCACCCAGCGTAAACATTTGTGCATCAATGCAATGCTCAATAGTCAGCAGTGCCTTTCGACGTCAAGCATGCAGTTTTTACTATAAATTAAATAAGTAATATTCTTATTGTATTATATATATATATATATATATATATATATATAAGTAGCAATGGCTCGGTGGTGACGGAAACGTCCATATCATAAAGCAATTAACCTTATTCAACCACCGATCTATACTTCTACCGCCGTTTACAGAACGATTTTCTAGGATTTGCAAATTTTACATAATAAAATTGAGTAATGCTCTAATTATTATACTTAATGATATGTGATTATAGTCTTTACTGTCAAATTATTAAATATTCTATTACTAAACAGCTATTAAGCTATAAATATAAGTGTTACTGGCAGCATTCACGTCGTTGCCTCTTGGATAAAGTAAAACCTTCACAAGCATATTGCAATTATCACCATGAAGAAATACCAAGACTAGACTCGCTCAAAAAATACCTCATAATTTCAATTCAGAATATCTCTCGAACAATTCCTTAAGTATGAGTATGAGTATAAAGCTTAAAACCACGCGCATCTAACAAATTAGTATTCGTAAGAAAGGATTATACTTAAAAGCTGGAGAGAAAAAATTAATTTTTTCCGACTTTAGTGAATGAAAATATCATGTTCTGTTATTCATTAATCTCTGCTGCTGCGTATACGAGCGTTGGTATAAAACCTGATAAAAGGTTATACGTGCCTAGGTAAGCCGTGTTATTAACCAATGGAGTTGCATTGGTAGACTTTAAAAACATTAAAATTGAAATACCTTTACGTTGTGGTGAGCATCATTAATAGCAGACGACCGTTGCGTGATTTGTCAATAAATGTGCAAAGAAGTCAACGTCTTAAACTGATAATCTCACAGAGTTCAAGACGATGTGCTCTAGTAAAACTATCTCTGACCTTGCGCAGCCGATCCTGACGTTCTCACTCCTATAACATATATGTGATCGCGCCACGAGTGATATCCGTGCCGCGTCTCTATTCGCATCACGCGGCATGCGCTGCCTGCCCATGGTAACAGCAACAATGGCGGCGGATGAAATAATGTTGATTGGCGGCGATGACGTCATACGGTAATGGCGTGGTTGCAGTATCTATACAGACAGGTGTCCGCACTCGGGGAGCAACGAGCCGCTGTGTCAAGCCTGAATAGCAGGAACTATACGAGTTATTAAAAAAGGGAGAGAAAACTATTTCAACCCTGTTCATTCCGATCTGTTCGGTTGTTTTTTTATTCGTTGCGTATTTTATAAAAAACAGGTATCATTACTAAATTTTAGCCGACAAAAAACGATTATCACAACTTTTTGCAAATGAAACTATTGAAGATATGTAATTTCATGAGGATCTCTTTTATTTGATAGGATAAATATAGCTCCATGTAAACCCGAACGTCGTTCGTGTATCCTGGATGCAATTTTATATTCGTTAACGTTTTGTTTTGTTTTTTGGTAAATGCCTTTTATCGGAATTCAGTCTCACGGCTTCCACGAAGGCAAGGTTTGCTAATGAACCAGGCCTCTCCCCACCTTGCCACATTCACTTGTTTTCGCAAAAAGCGGTAGAACGATTATAACAAACTACACACGATTTTTAGCCCTGGCAAATGTAACCGTGTTCAACGCGAGAATAATAGCAATTTCGATTCGCTCGACAAATGAGCCGCAGTCAATTGCATCGCCTTTGGTTACCGAAAAATTTCAACGGAAACGCCGCGCGTCATTCAGCTTTTCGTGACGCCGTTACCGACATTTTCTCTGTCTGTAACGGTTTTTTCTTCGATGCCACGTCTCCGTCTGCGGCCGCGGCCGTACGACGCACGTCAGTGGCTCCGTCGCGCTCACACTCGCACTGCCATGTAGAGCGTGCTAGTCTTTTTCGTTGTCGTACGCCGAGTATTTCTTTTACCGATAAATATTTTACTGGAGTGGCGTGATAGGAACGGAGAATGCTTTGTCGTAGTTGCGCGGAAATCAGATACACAAGTAGCGTTGACTCATTAATCATTGAAGCTGTGGGCGTTGTGTTTTCGCCGAAATTCTGTCCGTTCGCGCCATGGTGATTGATTGCGAAAAGCCTTCGCTGCCACGTTGATTATCAGCAGGAGCTAAATTATTAAAATAAACGCCGGTAGATTATTTTTCAATATTACGGCACTTTTAATCTCAATGCTTATCACAATTTAGTCTGCGAGAGAAGTTAGTAACGGTTAGCAATTGCTTTGAGCAGCAAATGCCTTTGAGAGTATACGTGTTGGCGCATTTAGCTGTAACTTGGTTCAGGGAGTTTTCTGTATCACGGTTATCAAAGTTATAATCAAAATGGTTAATAACAATAATGGTTAATAAGCTGTTGTGCTGTTATGTGTAAGTGTTAAAAAAGTTCGTATACGTTTTGCCTTTACGAATTGAATGAGTTGTTCGAACAAATGATCGAGTCGTTAGTTGAACTCGCGTATTATATTAAATGCTCGTTATGAATCAAGTCTGCCTTGTCAGTATTTCACCAACATCAGTGGTACTTCTAAAACGGATTGTCAAAATACGTTAGCATATCCTAACTATACGACAAACTTCTAGAAAATTAATTTTTCAACAAGCAAGCAACTGACACTTACATTGTGACTATAATTAGTTGAAATATTTTCGATGTAACAAATTCATTTCTCCCGAATAATTTGGAAACCTCGGTAAAAAAAAATTATGCAATGAAGACATAATAATAACATGAGAAAGAATAGATGCATTTGCATAAATAGAGATTATTATTTTATGTTTATAATGTGTCATCTTTTCAACGATGGCTGTCCCCTAGATGCAATGTACGCATTAGCCTACAGGATGCATGTGATTGTAATATCGCTCAAGCGTTTTCTACTTTCATCAAATCAAAGATGTTATAAAAACAACGACCCAAGCTCCCTTTTTTCTACGTTTGCTGCAGGGACGCAAATCCATTTTAAAAAGTACGAGGACCAGACGTGGTTCAAGAGTGTGCGAGGGAGCGAAGCGGCCGAGGGGGAGGGTGTGGGAGTGGGGTATCCCCCCTCGCACGGTAGGGACTTTTCATATTTTTGATCTCTAAAAGGTTCATTTTCGCGCATTTTTTATTTCAAGTATCAACTATTGGTTGTATCGTTTACATGCCATAAACTAGGTCATCTGATCACTAGAGGTCGATGAATTTTCAAAACTTTCCATTTCAAATAATGTTTTTTTTACTTTTGCGTGTATAGGCTTATCGTTGATTGTATTCCATCAGAGGCTTCGATTCATTTTGAGGATGGGGTGGGGGCAAACAATACATTCAGAATTTAACGTGTTAAAGTATGGTAGCTGCAACTAGGATATCTTTATGTATCTCTTGAATTTATCTCAAAACACAATTTAAACTTGACTCTTTTCACACAGGCTCATTGTAACTTAAAATGAGGACTCATCAAAGTAAACATATCACAGCAATGGATTTATGGTTATGATATGATATTTAAATGAGAATTAAACGTTTTCCTCTTGAGACGACTGAAAGACGCCTTAAGAACTCAAAGAAAAAATCCTAATGCCAATTGGCATCTACAAATAATGCATGTTGCAACATTTAACTTCGGACCCACCCCCATATTCAGGTCTAACGATGAGAACCTATAGCAGAAATTGATTCTGAGATACCCCCTGACCAAACAAAATGCATTTTCCTCACAAAATAAAGTTCCTCTGGTGAGATATTGCGCATGCGCTAAAACAGTAACATAGTCAAAGTTATGTACGGAATGGTATATGCAGCGGGAACCTTACATGCAGGGTCTGCTTTCTATTTCTGAAGTGAGGTCACTGAGGAAATTTTATCATATAAATCTATGCTAGGATGACCCCTCTTCATTTTAAATTTATAATGTTTGTAAAATATTATTTTTGTGTGAGATATTGCGAATGCGCGAGCACCTATTCAGGCTTGCAGTACGGCCTAAATAAAAATACGTAATATAGCTTGCTGAAAGAGAGAGGGGTAGGAAACTGAGGGAAGGTGGTAGCGAAGACAGGCGAGGGGCGGTGGAAGCAGAAGGAGGCTGAGCGTGCGACAAGGAAGACAAGAGAACGGGCGGGCGGGGATGAAGTAGGAGTTATGCACCCTATACAGGCTAGGGCGCTCTCCCAATTATAAACACAGGTCTACAGATAAGAATGTAATACAGAAATCAATGCTGAGATATCCCCTGACCAAACCAAATGCATTTTTATCACAAAATAAAACTCCTGTGGTGAGATATTGCGCATGCGCTGAAACAGTAACGTAGCCAGGTTATGTACTTAATGGTATATGCAGCGGGGACCTTACACGCAAGGTCTGCTTCCTATTTCTGAAGTGAGGTATACTGATAAAATTTTATCTTATAAATCTATGCTAGGATAGCCCCTCTTCATTTTAAATTCAGAACACAGGTCTACTGATAAGAATTTATTCCAGAAACTCTTATGATATCCCCTTGACGAAGATTGATATCCCCTCTTGAGATATCCCCTGCCAATACTATATGCGTTTTCATCACAAAATATAACTCTTCTAGTGAGATACTGCGCATGCGCTAAAACGGTAACGTATTCAGGTTATACTGACTGGTATATGCAGCGGGGACCTTACAGGCAATGTCTGCTTTCTATTTCTGAAGTGAGGTATACTGATAAAATTTTATCATATAAATCTATGCTAGGATAACTCCTCTTCATTTTAAATTCAGAAAGTTTGCATAATACTCTTCTCCTCGGGAGATATTGTACATGCGCGAGCACCATTTTTTTTAATCGTGCAGTACGGCCAAAGAAACAGTACGTAAATATAGCTTGCTGAGGGAGAAGGGGTGGGAAACTGAAGGAAGGTGGCAGGTAAGACAGTGGAGGGGCGGTGGAAGGAGGAGGCTGAGCGTGCGACAATGGAGACAAAGGGAAGGGCGGCCGGAGATAAAGTAGGAATTTTGCATACTAGAGGCTAGGGCGCTCTCCCAACTATAAACACAGGTCCACTGATAAGAATTTATTCCAGAAACCAATGTTGAGATATCCCCTGCCAATACTATATGCGTTTTCATCACAAAATATAACTCTTCTGATGAGATACTGCGCATGCGCTAAAACAGAACGTATTCAGCTAGGTTATACTGACTGGTATATGCAGCGGGGACCTTACATGCAAGGTCTGCTTCCTATTTCTGAATTGAGGTATACTGATGGAATTTTGTCCTAACAAGTTATGATAAAATAACCCCTCTTCATTTTAAATTTATAATCTTTGCAAAATATTATGTTATCGGGAGATAGTGCGCATGCACGAGCACCGTAGCAGGCGTGCAGTACGACCTTAAATAATAGTACGTAATATATACGATATGTATATAATAATATATCTACGAATGTACATATCTACCACAGATATCAATAGCTACTGGAGAGCTAGCGAGCGAGCGCGTACAAGCCTTACATATTACAAGTCTACGTTAAATCTACGTGTATGCTTGCAGGATCGGATATGGAGTGACAAAATTCTGGAACTCGAAAGTAGCAAATCCTTTCAATATCCCCTACCTAGGGCACCTAGCAGCAGTAGGCGGTCGCGGTTCCTGTATTCAGTTTAGGTTATCAATTGGGAGTTATTTTTTATACTTTCTATTTTTTCATTTACCCCTTCACCATACGATCCCCATCAGAAAGGAAAGAGAAGCGTACTGGATTCACAATCTAAACACTATCCAGTCACACGGACTCAATCTGCGGGTAGAGAATCCGAGAAGGATAGAAGACAGTAATCACCCTCCCACCAGCATGGTATACACGCAAGGCTAATTCTTAGCCGACACTATAGGATAGCGGGTGGCTCGGTTTACCTTTTTATAACTTTTTTTTACTTAATTCTAAGGTTAGATTCGTATAAGAGTAACAGAGAAACAAACAATAAGCAATCTGACAAAAACAGTTCGAACGATCTTATGATTCTGTGTTGTCAAAGCTTCTGGATATACAACATTGTTATGAAATTGCGCCAAGTTATTATGAATATGCCTCTCTGGCTTTGCAAGCCTCGTCTCGCCTTTTAAATACACAATTGGTGACATCTGTCACGTGTCTCTCTTATCATTGGTATTCGCTTTACATCAAAATGATACATGAAAACTAAACTAAACTAAATACGTAATGTAATACAGCCGAAGGACGAATATGTAAAGTAGCTAGGGATAGCCATTGTTCGGGCTGGTCATATATGAACAACTGTGCAAAGTCGTAACGCGGGGTAGACAGGATAGAAGTAGGCCAATTGTAGACAGGCATGTAGGAGGACTGTGGAGAGACAATAGGTAGGCGTGTCTACCTATTGCAGAGTATATAACCGCGTGTTCGGACAGAGACAGAGAAGAGAGCCTTAGTGTCACACAAACGATAGACCGAGACGATACATTGTTATTGAGCCAGCTACTGACATCATAAACCTCGTAAGTTATGTGAGGTTACTCGCGTACCTAGACTGTACGCATTCGCCATGTTATGGGCGGATGCTATTTAAGTGTAAGCTATTAAAGAGATTCATGAGTACGTACATACTATTTGTATTGTCTGTTATTATCTGCATTCACCTAGACGCTAGCAAGGGTGTAGTCAACACACTCACGCGTAACCACTGATACGATCACGGGTAGAAAGAGACTACCTTATAGTAGGTCAATAAACTAAATCCGTCAATATAGCACGGTAACGGTTCAGGGTCACTTTCATCGTATAATAATGAGCAGATTTTAAAAAGTAAATATTTCTCGAAACGTATGGATATCACCTTATTTTAACTAAATTAGTTGATCAATTTGGCAGAATTCTGCACCAGTGAAGTAGCCATCGATGACATTATCAAAAAGATGAGTAGCACTTGATTTTAACAAACTTAATTATTTATACCATGTTATACATTATATCCGAATGTATACAAAGACAAATTACAATTTTAAAAATGGAAATGAAGGAAAATGAACCACTAAAAGTGTGTGTTGTGCTGCTTTTCAGATTCAACTGACAACTGAGTGCATAATAAAAAAATGTATAAATTTTGCATAGTTTAACCTGGTATTAACAATGTTTTGGCTTTTGTCCGCTAGATGGCTACATTCGCGGGAATTCGGCTCTTCTACTTTTCTGACATCACCCCACTGCTAAAATTATCGCCCGTATTAAGGCCTATTTATCGTCATTATATCTACAAAATTAATATGGGTGGATTTAACAAATATGGATAAGCCTATGTTGGTGTCCGACACACGGGCTATACACTGAGATCGGTGGCGTGGCTTTGATGCTCACCGCGGCGAAGATATCTGCGTCAGAAAATCGGCTTCTCCTCTCTTGTAATATATACTAGCGGGATACCTGGCGTTACCCGGGGAACTCAGTGGCGTTACTCAGTTGGTGACCGCTTGGTTGAAAGGAAAATACCCAAAAAATCAAACTATCTATCTATCCATGCATCCATCCATCCATCGCATTCCATGCCATCCCATCCCATTCCATCGCACCGCATCCCATCCCATATGCCATCCCATCCCATCTCATTGCATCCCATGCCATCTAATGACATCCGATGCCATGCCTTGCCATGCCATCTCATCCCATCCCATGCCATCGCATGCGATCCCATCCCATCCCATCCCATCCCATCCCATCGCATGCCATCGCATGCCATCCCATGCCATCCCATCCCATCCCATCCCAAACAATAACAAACAATAAGAAATCAAAAGATAAAAGACTAAATAAAGAAAAAATAATAAATAATAAAATATAATTATATAAAAAATATAATAATTTGAATGAACCTAATTATAGGCTTCCGTGAAGATTTTCCCGTCAGTTTTGCGCTATTAATTATCATGTATGCATAAGTTTATTACTGAATTTCTTATAACGTTAGAAATGTATATTGGAACATCAACGGAAAAGTGGACGAGTACTCTAACAGTACATTATACTAAACAGTCCAAAAGTAAAGAAACAGAATTTACCGAGGTGGATTCGGAATCCAGAATCAATGGTTTTGGGTGTAGGCTACGATGCTTTAGGCATTCGCTCACTGGCGCGGTATGGTTCACAGAAAATGATTAAAACGTTGGGATGGACACAGTATCACCGCGTTCCTATTATTGTTGTGATACAGATTTTCAGGTTTTCCTCGCAAAATCATTTTGGATGTATACATTTTTCTCATAAGTTGAGAGGCAGATACGGAATCATTGTCGAACATGGTGTACGTTTCACCGCCAGCCATTCCCCTCCGGACGTTCGTTAGCGAAATGTCTTACTTTAATAGTATTAGCAGAAGAGATTTATGCACTAATATATATATAGAGTATATATATAACGTGTGTGTTGTGTGTGTGTGTGTTTGTGGTGTTGTGTGTGTGTGTGTGTGTGTTGTTGTGTGTTGTGTTGTTGTGTGTGCATAGCATGTGTATGTCGCGCGTGTGCGTGTGCGTGTGGCGTGTACGTAGGCGTTGCATGTGGCGTGTGTGTGCGCGCGTGCGTAAAAGAGCATGCAANTAAGCTTGTTTTATACAGGATGGGTGTGTATGAGGGAGAGGTAAGCTTGTTTTATACAGGATAGGTGTGTATGAGGGAGAGGTAAGCTTGTTTTATACAGGATAGGTGTGTATGAGAGAGAGGTAAGCATGTTTTATACAGGATGGGTGTGTATGAGGGCGAGGTAAGCTTGTTTTATACAGGATGGGTGTGTATGAGAGCGAGGTAAGCTTGTTTTATACAGGATGGGTGTGTATGAGGGCGAAGTAAGCTCCTGTTCCATCATCAGCTCCAGCCGCGCGTTCTCACACTCAGGACTCTTGTAGCAGCGCGATGTTAGACAGGAGGTGAGATAATGAGGTCGGGAGGAGGAAGTAAGCTTGCTTTGTACAGGATGGGTGAGGATGAGGGAGAGGGGGAGGAGGAAGAGGAAGAGGAGGAGAAGG
>NW_014577361.1:0-10263 GCF_000485595.1 Priapulus caudatus
CTCCTTCTCCCTGTCTCTCAGTCCTTCCCTTACCTCTCCTGCGCCCCTCCCCTCCCCCTCCCTCTTCATCTTGCTCTCTCTTCCCCCTCTTTACTCTTGCTGTAATGCACTTGGTTTTCATTGCGCTTGCCATCGCTTGCGGGGGCCCCTATCATCTTGGGAGGCCCTGTTCTCTCTGCTTGCCCACCTAGTCGTCCTTGAGCTCCTCGCTCGCCGCAACCCTCTTTGCTACGGGTTTCGCAATAACCTCGGTCTCCTACGCCCCGGCCCTTGCCGCGTTTCCCTCACCTCTCCTGGCTACTCTCGCCCTCTCTTTACTCCGCATGTTTAATGTTTCTCGTCTAAGGCCTCATCTCTCTTCACCGGCAGGGTTGGCGCGCGGTTGCCCGGCTCTCTAAATGAACTCCGCCTCGCCTCCCTTCGCTTCGGCCTTGAAAGTGAATACCGCTCCGCCGCGCGGTGCGAAGAGGTGCCGTCTCTGTGGCTAATCGGGGCGGGCAAGGCGGCGCAACTGCTTTCGAACTGCGGTCGAGCCTCGTCCATTGGCCCGTTGCCACAACAACGTTTTGCAGCGTCTTGGGGCGCGCCGAGCGCCGGGTCGGTGTTTCCCTGATTTCTGCCCGCCAAGTTTCGGCCTTCCGTGGGCCCACGGTTTGCGACAATGTCAAACGCATTTCGAAACCGGTCTTTATCCGTGTGGACTTTCGCGTGCCTGGCGCTCGGTTCCGCAAACAAAACGCAAGATTAGCTCGATTTAAAGCAGTTTTTTATAACAGTGCACCCCTGTTCAGCGTCCCACAATGTCTAAAGCCGCTCTGTGTCCCATAAACACAATTGCGCGATCTTCGCTGGCAGCTAAATGGCTCGTGGCGCCCGCTCAATTCTTACGCGCACGATCAAATAACAGCTGCCGGCTGCATACTGTCGTAGGCCGTTCCCGGGTGCGTGCGCCTTGCCGGCGGAAACCCCCCCCCTGCGCGAATAAGATCTGCGCTTACAGCGCTTCGGATGAAAATCTCCTTTCGGAACGCTTCTCTAGTAATCGCGTCTCAATTGATAGGGCAACTTGGCCGCTGGGATGATTAAATCAATATATACCTCTGCTTACGGGCATATGGCCTATGCCAGCGCTTACATGCAGTGAGCCAGCGAGGCCATTTTCCAACGCATCTGTCAAGTGATCTGCCGGTCTGTGCCCCAACATTTTAACTGACAACATAAGACGACAGGCGACTTATTTTCTATTATTCATAGGGATGGAAAAAAACTTTGTTCCATACTTAGAGATTATTAAATATGGATATGTAATATAGATACATGTATGGAGCTAAGGGATACTCGAGAATCACGAAAAATAATTTTTTTACGGTGACGTCAAGAGTCACGTGGCTAGGCTAGTCGAGCCTATTCTACCAATTATAAATAAATTCTTGTTACGCATTCGTATGAAAAAAACCAAGAAGGCAAGATGATGAACATGATGAACATGATGAAACACTGAAAGTTATATTATACTATATTATATATATATATATTTATTATTTATAAGGCATATAGGTATAGCTTATAGCATAAATAGGCTACATAATACTAATTACTATATATGATTTATTAGCATATTTAGTATTATTGGGGCAACCAGGATGTGTGGTAATACGTCATATACTACTACTACGGCTACTAGTAGCTAGCCTATTCATATTATATATAATATGAATCCGATAGAGTGAAAGATTAGATGAATTGATAAAACCGTTATCTGGGACAGAATTTCTTTGGTCTAACAGGTAAATAATAGGCGATATGTCTAGCATACATTATAATAGGCCTACCTATAGCATAATGATGATATACAATAATATAGCATATATGCCATATTATAATGATATCTAGCATATTAGCATATACGGCAGACAGCACAACAGCACCAGGAAGGCCAATATTGGCCAATATCGTTAATCTGGCACCAATAGCATAATATTGGCCGCGACTTACGCATAATCGGCCTGACGGCCCCGGCTTGGCACTTTTTGGGGGGGGGCCCCGCCGCGGGAAAACATCCGGTTTAACTGGCTCCAAGTTGGCAGAAATATGGCATTGGGGCTAAATGATAGCACTTTCCTTGAATATCAGTGTTGGGCTGGGCATTTCTTGAATGAAAAAGATTGTACTATTAATTCTTCGGTTTCAAATAATATTTATTAAATGTACGAAAATGCAATATGTTAAACATTTTGAGGGCATAACATTGCTCGTCGCCGCCAACACAGACGTTCGGCGCTTGCAATGGCACGCGTTACCTCGCCCCGCACTCGCTGTAGCAGGTGACCATCTCTCTTCTGGAGCGTCGCATGTTGACCATGTGAACACGGCACACTGCGCGCAACACCGCTGCGCGTAGCGGTCGGACCGCGGCCGCTTCCCACATCGTCGCGACGCAGCTAGGCCGGCGGGGAACTCACGCGACGCCTTTCGTAGGGTGTCTCGGCGAGCTCATCGCCCGGACTCGAGGGCGACTCGAGCAACCACCGGATGGAGACGACCCAGCATCGCCGCCGCGCGATCCGCCAGAGCGTGTTCAGCCGTGGCGCGGCGCTCGCGATCGAGCGCAGACGGACACAGCTGCTCGTGTCGCAGGCCACACGTCGTCGCGAGACGGACGCGGCCGAGCTTGCGCGACGATGCACGATGAACCAGTCGCTGCTCATCAGCCTCAAGATCGTCAGGACGATGCTGCTGGCTGCTGCTCTGACTACTGTCTTCCATCTTGCTGGCGCGCCCGTTGCTATCGCGGCAGAACTCCTTCTCACGTATCGGCGTGGTTTCCGGGGGCGAGGGTTTGAAGCTCTCTAGACGGGCGCGCCGCGTCGGGCACGCGTCACTCTCTTGAGGATTTCGACGACGCGCTCGTCAAATTCGCGTCATTTCGGGCTGAACTCCACGGGGGTCTAGCTGTCCGCATCGGTCTCATCGCGCGCGTCGACGCCGAGCGTCGCCTGGATGATGCGCTGGTCGCAGGCTTCTGCATGGATCTCCGTGGCAGCGCGACTGCTGCACGTACGTTGGAGTGTCGATCAGCCGACCGTCAAGTCACGCGTACCGCAGAAATTAAAATTAAAACGGACACTCGCGAAATGTACGTCAGGTCCGAATTTGTGAAAAATACTGTATGGTGAAAAATATGGCTGTAATCAGTATATTCCCCCTTGTGTGATCTGCGTTAATTTGTGTAATGGCCACATACTGCCTCCGTCGATTATAACGCACCGGTCTACAGATTCGATCACTGATTGTGACCTTTGATTGAACCGTCACGGTGTGTGTGGATGAAAGAGGACGCACAATAGAATCGACACGGAGATTAAATTACTCTTATGCATCGGCCATCCATCACGGTTTAAATCAAAGAAGAACCATGCACACTAAACTCACTTATGCATAGGTGCGCGATGCGGCTCTATAACTAGTAGGTTGGACTCATGACACAATAGACCGTGAGCGTCAGTAAGGAGCCGGTTAAGAACCGGCCGAACGAGATGAGTCGCGATGAACCAAGACAATCGGAGTCCGTGATGGAAAATCCACCTCGAATCTTAACTAACCGTCCGTTGATATAAAATCCGCAACTTATGCTAAGTCGGCGATTGGGTCGCAGCTGAAATCCATTTGAATCTCGTTAAGAACTGTGAAGCTTGAGTGTGCGTAGGGCCTGGTTGCTAATCGCCCCGAGATGTGGGAATGCTCGCGTGGTCGCGCGAAAACCGAAATCATGCAGTAGCCTGGTTGACCTAGCCATCTCTCGCGTCCGGTGGAGGTCGACGACGGAAGAGCCAGTTGTACAGTGGGTATCAACGCACACACCAATTCAAGTGTGGTGTAGCTAATTTTGGTTAGCTACATTTAATTTTACTCATGACAAAAAGAACTTTTTACATAGTACCTAGCTCAGAACCGTCTTGCTAGGGTTGAAGATTAGACAATCGGTGCCACAGCCTTGTCGGGGCTTAGTACGACAGTACTTAGCGATCTATGGTACAGGCCTCTGGCTAACACACACACATCCCAGCACGGCGGGCAAGGGGCTATGTCCGACCGAGTGACACGTAGGACACCGGCTGGTTGGGGGCGGGAGCGGGGGGCGGCACACAAACATCAACAAAATGTACAATACACCTGTAGCCTGTACACGTACAGTGTAGGCCCGCAACTGCTATACTGATGCTAATTCGTTATCATAGCAGTTTATGAAATCACGACAATTATGTTCCAAACATTAAATATAAAATCATGAGACCTAGGCGTTCATTCAACTACATAGGCCTAAACTGTACGGCTATATGTATGCTATATGCTATCCGTATATGCTTATAATTAATAAATATATATATTAATATTAAGTCTTTCATGTTTTCATATCAATTTCATCATGTTCATGCACTCCTTGGCGCTTCTTGGTCTTGTTTTTCATAGGAATAGTAACAAAGAATTAATTATCGATGGGTAGAATCAGGCTCCGAACTAGTAGACGTGCTTCGTTGACGTGACGTAAAAAAAAATTTTCGTTGTATTTCTGCGTTCTTAGCATCCATACATGTATCTATATAGCATATTCGCATATTTATATAATCTCTTAGTATGGATCATACTATCTCTTTTCATGCTAATTTGGAAATAAGTAGAAATAAGTCGCAGTTTTTCTTATTTTTCATTCTGAAAGTGTTGTGGGCACAGAGCAGCTTCAGCTTTAGCAGAGTGGTTGGAAGATGGCGCTTTCTGGCGTTCACTGTCATAGGCATAGGCCAATGCCCTATCCAGATTATATTATAGAGATCAGTGTTGGGAGCGGGCAGAGTTGAGCGTGATGTATTCTGACGTCACGCGAGATGATACATAGACTCTGATTGGTTCACCAGTCGGTTTGCCTAGGGTGCAGTGTAAAACGGAAAGGCGCGCCCGGCGCTTCGCTCACTCAGGATACCCCATAACAAAAATTGATTGAGCCCTAGACTGGTACTCGCTCCCACCTCGATTACTCGATGGTAATCGAGTAATCGCGAGTAATCGATTATCCCTCACCTAAGCCGTGAGGTGGGACCGGGTACCAGTCTAATTGAGCCCATGAGCGAGAGCGCCATCTGTCGTGGAGTTTGTCTATGGACAGAATCATTGATCTCTATAATATAATCATATATTATGATTATGGCCAGAACACTTTTAGCCAGCGAGTATTCCTTATCCGGTTCCAGTACTGGGTGCAACCAGAGCACATAAATCACCGAGCACGGTCACTTGGCCTTTTTCCATTTTGGAATTGAACTACTAGCGCCACGTAGTTACTGTAGCCGGCGTCTGTCGTTGGATTGATAGCATGGCGACTCTATTATAACGATGGGGAAGTTTCTTATTGTTCGTCATTTGAATCGTTAAATAATCACGAGCCGCAACAGAAATTTGTTTCATCGGGAGGTAATCTAATTAAAAGGAAAGTCGAATTTTGTTATGGGCAGACTAACGACTATAAATAAGTATCAAACAAGCGTAGATGGAGCTTTAAAATTTGTTTACATACCACGCTGTGGGCGTGATTTTTTTTCCTAGGTGAATCAAGAACATAGGGCTGTAATGGGCGCTGCTATATTGGTTGAGCTTATTTTGTCGCTCAATGACATCACAATGTCATAATATACATAGGACATCCAAAACTTTTACTTTCTATATGACTCGATAGCCTAACGCTTACAGGGCGGGCGTCAAGTGTGAAAGGTCGAAGGATCGAATCCCAAACGTTTTCTAATTATTTTTCTGTTTTCTGTATTTTTCTAGCTTTATCTGTTTAACATTTTTTTCTCCAATTAACGCAAATATTTACATGATTTATTTACAACATTTTAATAACAGCAATTAATTTTTACAACAATTAAAAACTGATTTTTTTATATATTTTTTTAAATAGGGTTTGGGTTAGAGTCAGGATTAGGGTTAGGGTTAGGGTTAGGGTTAGGGTTAGGGTTAGGGTCACAATGCAGTGAATGCACCATAAAACAGGAGTTTGAGGCACGTGATTTGTATCAACCAATGGCAGCGCTCGTTAGAGCCCTATGTTCTTGATTGACCTCGGAAAAAAAATCACGCGGGCTGTGGTCGGTAGCCGTGTTAATACTGTTATGTCGAATCTGTGATCTTGCAGCAATACAGTCTTGTCGGGTTATTTACATTACTAATAGTAATACTATCATAGTGACGGGAAGTTGTACTTGTACTAGTTGTAGTTGTTTAGTGACTAGTGTACGTCAGTTGCTGTATACTGATGGATAGACTAATAGTAATAGTAATACAGTGATAGCTAATTGGTAGGCTCTAAGTTGTACTGACTACTGTACTGTGTACTTAGTTCGCCAATGCAGACGTTATAACTCCGCTTTGCTAATCTGAGGGTGCGGGTTTATCGTCTGCATTAATGGGGTCTGCGTCGACTCGGACTACTGTGTACTGGGACCAATAAAATGAAGTTTACATAACCGACAATAAATGTAATAATTAACCTACTAATTTAGCTCATGTATGATGTAGGAACCTCGGCTGCCACACTCGATCGACACCCTGTCCCCGACCCATGCAGTATTTCGTGTTTAAAATCATTTAACATCTAACTGTTGACTCTTGGTTGTTCGCCGCAAATGCCCTACCATAACCTACTATGTATTACTATCTAAATTGTCTGGCTCTCATGAAATGACACCCGTCTGCTAGTTATTCATGCAATACTGCCTGAGCTTTCCTATTGCATTTGGCTTTCTCTTGTAGAAGTTCTCGTGTTTCAAACTTGAAATAATAATGCAGACGGTATCTCAGGTATAGGTGAACCAACTGCTTTCGATAAAAGTGTGTTAATTCAGAACAAACTTTTGTTCCAGTTCAAACAACCCCTTTCCCCGACATCGCCGAGTATGACGAATAGCTCTTTGAAGCTCTGTTTGGGAGTTGGCCCAACTGCAAGGAACCGCGGCCAGCCATCGGATACGTTCCCGGAGGGGGTCTGCCACCTTCGCCACCTCCCGTCATACTTGCATTTGCAGACGATGACACAAAATGTGACTCGTGGGACGATTACTATGAACAGCTCGAGGTGTTTGAGTATCTCCATCCGGGATGCAATATCGTTAACGATAATGTTGTAAACAAACAAAAAAGAGAAGAAAAACGCTTTCTTATTTCCTATCCTCTTTTGCTTCTAACAATGTGCACAAACGTTTTCTTTTCAATTACCTATTAGTTATTTTTATTGTGACGTAGCATTACATTTTGCCCAAGCATTCCCTTATATTAATTAATCACATTGTATGCGAGTTGTCGTAGTTAGTATGACGGTGGAGGTTCTCGCCGCGTAACCTCTTCGCCGCGTAACAGCGTTGCCACATAGCCGCGTAATCGCGTCGCCACATAGCCGCGTCGCAACGTAGCCGTGTAACAGCGTCGCCACATAGCCGCGTAATCGCGTAACCTCTTCGCCGCGTAACCGCGTCGCCACGTAGCCGCGTAATCGCGTCGCCACGTAGCTGCGTAATCGCGTCGCCACGTAGCCGCGTAACCTCTTCGCCACATAGCCGCATAGCCGCGTAACCGGATAATCGGGAAAGGCCTTGTGATTTATGTGCTCTGTCCTAACCCTGATCCTAACCCTAATCCTAACACTAGTGCTGCTACGTTGCGGTTCTGTCCCTCCACGCCCGGGGGATAGCATTTCCCAAAACGGGTCTGTCTCTAATGATAACTTAGTAATTGTAATGTACTATTGTTTATGAATCGTTTTGCCGGGTGGAGACTGCATGGAGAGGGACTCCGGATTCTAGGAATAAACGTGGAGATTGAGTTTCGTATATCTGCGTCCTCTAATTGATTGGAGTAAGAGTGATGTGAGATAAAGATATCTACCCTAATTGATGTGCTAAGGGAGATACAACAGTAATGTACGTAATAGTAATGTATTCCGTCATGACGGTCAAAGTCCGAGTATATGCAACAGAAATCTCAGAACAGACTTGTGTTCGTACGCGATGTTTCATGTTGATAAACATTGACGTCATATGCGCACATGTGCAGTTTAATAACGGTTGGCAGCAAGCAGATGCGTGATATTGTTCGATATGTAGCAGATTCGCTTTTAGGATCGTGCGTTTCTGTAGCGGGTGTTATAGTTTTATCTCACGCGAGATGGTGCTAGTGGGGGTGTCCCGCAATGAACAATTTGTGTGTACCCTCCGCGATGACAGTTCGAGATGGTAAAAACAATAGGCAAAAAACAGCACGAAAAGGGAGACACGCGGGAGGTTATGGCGGATCAGCTGCGTTTTTAGAATGTGTCCGTAATCAATCATGCATGTGCATAATTACTAGAGTGTTCGGGATTTGTGGTAGCAGATCTTTGTAGTGCGCGTACTAGTACTTCTACTAGTGTGGTATGCTAGTGTGGTATGCGTGTGGTATACTGGTTTTCATGTACGTAGGATACAGTAGGATTCATGTACGGAATGTATACTGATGGTGTGATAATTATATGTAGCTGGCGTGTGTGGTCACTGCGGTGAGTGTGCGCAGACACATCGGATGTTGTGAGTGAGCTTACACTCGCGTTACTACAGTTTAAGCTAACGCTGACACTCGCGGGTTGTTCCTCAATTCACATTGCCCCGCGAACCAAGATTTCGCATATTTTGTACACCAGGGGGCGCCACCGAAAGTTACACCCCTTGTTAGACAGTCTATACAGTATAGCAAAGTGATCTGTTATCCGAACTTATTTGTCATGTATAGGCACTGGTGTTCAAATCGAACTTAGTGATTATTACTATTAGATTGCGTGTTACGGTGGCGTGATGGTCTTACGCGTCAAATCGCGCGCGATGATGACTCGAGTCTGGCTCGGAGCGAACGTGCTGCTGTCGCTGTGTTGGTTAATGTGTTAATTGCTTGTTAACTTTAGCACGCGTTACCTAATAAATATTAAACTTACTTCCTATTTATTGCTTATTACTTCTCACTTCGTGACCGGCATCCCCCCTTCGTATCTCTCACTGGACGACCGGAACCCCCCCCCCTTTCTCGGCGTTCGGGTGTTTGGCTGCCTCTGCCTCGTCGCGATTCTTGTGATCGAACCTAGATAGGACGGGAAGTAACGGCCCTGTCAGGGTGCTCGACACAACGGCAACCAAACTTATACCACGGCCAATAGTAGTGCTCAAGTAGTCAAGTAAAGTAAAAGGGAATAGGAATCCGTTAGAGTGGTGCCGTGACCAGGATCGCGGCGTGGGCAGGGCGAGCAATGGAAGGAGGAGAGAAGATATGGCGTGTTAGAGATGGAACACGAGGAGTGAAAATGAAAGTTGGCAGCCGGTCGTAAGCTGCTGGCGAAATTTCAGAGGAGAGTGTTAGAGATGGAACACGAGGAGCGAAAACGAAAGTTGGCAGCCGGTCGTGAGCTGCTGGCGAAGTTTCAGAGGAGAGTGTTAGAGATGGGACACGAGGAGCGAAAACGAAAGTTGGCAGCCGGTCGTGAGCTGCTGGCGAAGTTTCAGAGGAGAGTGTTAGAGACGGGGGACGAGGAGCGAAAACGAAAGTTGGCAGCCGGTCGTGAGCTGCTGGCGAAGTTTCAGAGGGCAAAGAAGAAAGGCAAGAAGCGTAAGGTGGTGACAGGCATGCGTGACGCGGAGGCAGTTTCAGATGCATAGAGCGTCACATCCACCACCTCCGCTACCTCTTGCCTGTATTATGAGAGCGATCAATCCTTGTCAAGTGCAGACGAATCGGCTGATGAGGTGGTGCCACACGGTGGCGGCGACCGTCGGAAGCCGACGCTGCACGACATGCAGGAGGTTCTCGAGGAGCACTGTCTTCTAAAGAAAGTGCTGAGCGGAAAGGAAGCTACCCTGAGCAGCTTCCAAGAGGAGCTGCACGAAAAAGAAACTACTGTTTCCAGCCTAAAAGAGGAGCTACTTGAGAAGGAAGCCTTGCTGTCCTGCCTGCAGGAGAAGCTGAGTGACAAGGAAGCCTCGCTGTCCGGCCTGCAGAAGAAGCTGAGTGAGAAGAAAGCCTCGCTGTCCGGCCTGCAGAAGGAGCTGAGTGAGAAGGAAGCCTCGCTGTCCGGCCTGCAGAAGAAGCTGAGCGAGAAGGAAGCCTCGCTGTCCGGCCTGCAGAAGGAGCTGAGTGAGAAGGAAGCCTCGCTGTCCGGCCTGCAGAAAGAGCTGAGCGAGAGGGAAGCCGCGGTGA
>NW_014577361.1:10273-20168 GCF_000485595.1 Priapulus caudatus
CTCGAGGAGCACTGTCTTCTGCAGAAGGAGCTGAGCGAAAAGGAAGCCGCGCTGAGCACGCTGGAGAGCCGCCTGAAGGAGAAGGATCTCTCCGTCGCCGAGAGGGAGGCGGCACTAGAGGGCGCTGTATCGAGACTCGCCGAGGCAGAGAGGGAGCTGTCTTTGCTGCGAGAGGAAGCAGAGACCCCCGTGGAAGGCGAGCGAGGCAACCATCTCGTCGAAGCAGAGCAGGTAGAGCTCGACTTCATCAAGGCCAAAACGGTGACCCTCGAGACAGAACTGCTCAACTGGAAGAGATGCCGACGCCGCCCTGGTAGCACGCGGGGTCGAGCTGGCGGCAGCGTCAGAGCATACGCAGGCGGCAGAATACGTGGAGTGGGTGCGACGAGCCATGTGAGGGCGTAGTGGAGGATAGGCAGGAACCCGCTGAGGAGATAAGCGAGATGCCCGCTGACCAAGGAATGGTCCGCGCCGACGACATAACGTCGAAACAGTGCATCGCGGAAATTCCAGCAGATCTACTTCTTCCACCCACAGCACAGCCGGAGATGACGGAGATGCTGAATCAGAGATGACGGGGATACTGAGGCAGAGATAACGGGGATGCTGAGGCGGAGAGTACGAGGGGGTTGAAGCAGAGATGACGGGGATGCTTAGGCAGAGAGTATGAGGAGGCTGAGCCTCGTGGAGACAAAGGGAAGCACGGTGCCCCCGAGGGCGACTCCCAGATGGGGAAGCTGGACGAGGCCAACCGGGTTGGCCCCGCCCAAACAGTGGACAGATGAGTGGCAGCGGGAGGGAAGAAGAGGAGACCTCTACGGTGGCACTAGGATCGCTCAAACTGGGGTACGACCCTGTGGTGAGATAACACTGTACGAGTCTGTGGGGAGGAGGAAATGACGAGGCGTACGACGCCTTGTGAGTCTCCTGCGGGTGATGATCACGCTCGCAGGGTTACAACTCCTCCTTTTCAACACTGCCGGATGTGTTAGCGGAGTGGACGAGGATGGCACGTGTCGATCTGGAGTATCGACGCGGGTGGTGGGGTCACGCCCACTGCCTGTGTGGGCAGATATCACCTTGCTCATGTAGACCCGCCGAGGAGCGGGTTGCGTGTTGTTGCCCGAGCGCCGGCGACGTGATTGCCGCTCGACCGACTACACAGATGGTGGGTGGCAGAAGACGCACACCGAAAAGAGCAAAGCCAACCTGTCGCCGTGGGCCATTCAACTCTTCCCTCTTTGTTGAACACTCCTCAACAGTGAGTGAGCGAGCGAGCACGTTCTACCAACCCGTGGACCTGGAGGAGGCCACGTCACAGCGTGGGAGGAACTTCGCATAGTGCCGGGACCCACTAAGCGCCCCGTGCCCGCGATTAGTTTATTTTGTAGTTGACGCATTATTTTGTAATGTTTACTGCTGGGCGGTTGCCCCTTGTTCTTAGCGGAGTGTGTGTTTACAATGTGCGGTTGTTCTCAGTGGTTAGTATAGCATGTGTCATCTGCTATGTTTTATTTTTATTTGGTAGTATAAATTGAGCAGGGGCCTTTCAATTTTAAGTTGGGGGGAGTGTAGCAGATTCGCTTTTAGGATCGTGCGTTTCTGTAGCGGGTGTTATAGTTTTATCTCACGAGAGATGGCGCTAGTGGGGGTGTCCCGCAATGAACAATTTGTGTGTACCCTCCGCGATGACAGTTCGAGATGGTAAATACAATAGGCAAAAAACAGCGCGAAAAGGGAGACACGCGGGAGGTTATGGCGGATCAGCTGCGTTTTTAGAATGTGTCCGTAATCAATCGTGCACGTGCATAATTACTAGTGTTCGGGATTTGTGGTAGCAGATCTTTGTAGTGCGCGTACTAGTACTACTACTAGTGTGGTATGCTAGAGTGGTATGCGTGTGGTATACTGGTTTTCATGTACGGAATACTGTAGGATTCATGTACGGGAATGTATACTGATGGTGTGATAATTATATGTAGCTGGCGTGTGTGGTCACTGCGGTGAGTGTGCGCAGACACATCGGAGGTTGTCAGTGAGCTTACACTCGCGTTACTACAGTTTAAGCTAACACTGACACTCGCGGGTTGTTCCTCAATTCACATTGCCTCGCGAACCAAGCTTTCGCATATTTTGTACACCAGGGGGCGCCACCGAAAGTGACACCCCTCGTTAGACAGTCTATACAGTATAGCGAAGTGATCTGTTATCCGAACTTATTTGTCATGTATAGGCACTGGGGTTCAAATCGCACGTAGTGATTATTACTATTAGATCGCGTGTTACGGTGGCGTGATGGTCTTACGCGTCGAATCGCTCGCGATGATGACTCGAGTCTGGCCTGGAGCGAACGTGCTGCTGTCGCTGTGTTGGTTAATGTGTTCTTGCTTGTTAACTTTAGCACGCGTTACCTAATAGATATTAAACTTACTTTCTACTTACTGCTTATTACTTCTCACTTCGTGACCGGCATCCCTCCCTTCGTATCTCTCACTGGACGACCGGAACACCCCCCTCCTTTCTCGGCGTTCGGGTGTTTGGCTGCCTCTGCCTCGTCGCGATCTTTGTGATCGAACCTAGATAGGACGGGGAGTAACGGCCCTGTCAGGGTGCGCGACACAACGGCAACCGAACCTATACCACGGCCAATGGTAGTGCTCGAGTAGTCAAGTAAAGTAAAAGGGAATAGGAATCCGTTACAGTATTCCGTACATGAACACCAGCTAGCATACCACACTAGCATACCACACTAGTAGTAGTTAGAGTCCCTATATACAGAGAGTTGCGCCAACTCAGGATTTGACGCCATGTTGTTTCCAAATGTATCAACACCGCTGCCGCTTATAAGTACAGCGCTGTATGCATGGATACGCTGTACAATGGTCCGTAGTAATTAATTAGACTAATCGTGCTTCAATAAACTCAAAAATTGCAGAGATTATAGCTAAGACATGTGTCTATGTGTAGCTAGATTTATAGAAATGTAACTCAAATCGTTCGCGCCATATGATAGTTTAATTGTACACTTTCTTACCGCCCAATAGCCGTGCGTATATTAGCCTGTGCGATACCGCGCGTAGACACTTGCTAATTAATTAAACCACTCGCGCTTCAATAAACTCAAAAATCATATTAATCTTCACAGATTATAGCTAAGACATGTGTTCTAGATTCTAGAAAAGTAACTCAAATCGTTTCGCGCCATATGATAGCTTAATTGTACACTTTCTTAGTGTAAACACAGCGGCTAGTCATTTTTGGAGGAATAATGACAACTGCTAATTCACAAGATAAATGCGTTCCACTCTCCACTCGCTCGCAGCTGTAATATTTTGTTTGCAGTTCTATAAATCTAGATACACATAGACACATGTCTTAGCTATAATCTGTGAAGATTAATATGATTTTTGAGTTTATTGAAGCACGATTAGTCTAATTAATTACTATGGACCATTGTACAGCGTATCCATACAGCGCTGTACTTAAGCGGCAGCGGTGTTGATCTATTTGGAAACAACATGCCGGCAGCGATCACGTGACCGATTTTTTCCGACTCGTCATGGCGCAACTCTCTGTATATAGGGACTCTAATAGTAGTACTAGTACGCGCACTACGAAGATCTGCTACCACAAATCCCGAACACTAGTAATTATGCACATGCACGATTGATTACGGACACATTCTAAAAACGCAGCTGATACGCCATAACCTCCCGCGTGTCTCCCTTTTCGCGCCGTTTTTTGCCTATTGTTTTTACCATCTCGAACTGTCATCGCGGAGGGTACACACAAATTGTTCATTGCGGGACACCCCCACTAGCGCCATCTCTCGTGAGATAAAACTATAACACCCACTACAGAAACGCACGATCCTAAAAGCGAATCTGCTACAGATACAAGCTCACGCACGCACGCACGCACGTGTACGTACACACGCACGTGTACGTGCACACGCACGCACGTGTACGTGAACACGCACGCACGCACGCACGTCTACGTGCACATGCATGCACGCACGCACGCACGTGTACCTGCACATACACGCACGTACGCACGCACACATGTACCTGCACACGCACGCACGCACGCACGCACAAACGTGTACCTGCACACACACGGACGGACGCACGCATGCACGCACATGTAAGTTCACACGCACGCACGTGTACGTGCACACGCACGCACACACGCACGCACCTGTACATGCACACGCACGCACGTCTACGAGCACATGCAGACGCACGCACGTCTACGAGCACATGCACACGCGCGCACACACGCACGCACGCACACACACACACACACACACACACACACACTCATGCACGCACGTGTACGTGCACACGCACGCATGCACGCACGTGTACGTGCACATGCATGCACGCACGCACGCACGTGTACCTGCACATACACGTACGCACGCACGCACACATGCGTACACGTGTACCTGCACACGCACGCACGCACGCACGAACGTGTACCTGCACACGCGCGCACGTGTACGTGCACACACACGGACGCATGCACGCACGTGTAGGTTCACACGCACGCACGCACGCACACACTCATGCACGCACGTGTACGCGTGCACACGCACGCACGTGTACGTGCACACGCACGCACGCACGTGTACGTGCACACGCACGCACGCACGCCTGCACGCACCTGTACGTGCACACGCACGCACGCACGTCTACGTTCACATGCACACGCACGCACGCACGCACGTCTACGTGCACATGCACACGCGCGCACGCACGCACACACACACACTCCTGCACGCACGCATGCATGCACGCACGCACGCACGCACGAACGTGTACGTGCACACGCACGCATGCACGCACGTGTACTTGCACACGCACTCACGCATGCACGCACGTGTACGTGCACACGCACGCATGAACGCATGTGTACGTGCATATGCAGGTACGCACGCGCGCACGTGTACATCCAAACGCACGCACGCGCGCATGCACACACGTGTACCTGTACACGCACGTGTACGTGCACACGCACGCACACACACGCACGCACGCAGGCACGCACGTGAACGTTTACACGCACGCACGCACGCGTGCACGTGTACGTGCACACGCACGCATGTACGCACGTGTAAGTGCACACGCACGTGTACGTACACAACACACGCACGCACGCACGTGTACGTACACAACACACGCACGCACGCACGTGTACTTGCACACGCACGCGCGCACGCACGCACGTTTACATACACACGCACGCACTCATGCATGCACGCAGGTGTACGTGCACACTCACGCACGCACGAACGTCTACGTGCATATGCATGCATTCACGCACGTGTACCTCTACACACACGCACGTACGCACCAACGCACTCATGCACACACGTGTACTTGCACACTCACGCATGCACACACACACGCATGCACGCATGCCCGCACGTGTACGTGCATACGCACGCACACATGCACGCGCGCACGCACGTGCACACGCACTCACGCACGTGTACGTGCACACAAACGTACGAACGTGTACGTGCACACGCACGCACGCACGTACGTGTAAGTTTGCACGCACGCACGCACACACGTGTACGTGCACACGCACGCACGTGAACGTGCACTACATAAACAGCGCTTTCTATCAGAACATATTGTCATTGATCTGTAAATGTCAAGCAGCACGCTTCGCTTCTGCCAACCATGACACATAACAAATACACGTGACCTGATCTATGACGTCACGTGAAACACTCCTTATACGACTGACTCTGACTCGATACAACTGCAGCTGCAAGTGCAGCTGACTCGATACGATAGCAATATCTTCTATATTTTTCAAAAAATCGCCATGTATTATATATATACTATAGAAGAGCCGAAGGAAGAATAAGACCATATGCGAGCTCGAACAAGAAATAAAGATGAAACTACAGGCCAAAGCTCAGAGGTTGAGAAAGTTTAATTACTAAGCGGCATGAGCACTACTACCAGTTTAAGCTCTTCCATGAAAATGCCAGAAAATTCTACCGGCATCTCAACGAGCAGCAAAGCACCATCAAAGAACCTCCCTCTCAAGAGCGATTCGATCAATTCTGGCGTGGAATACTGGAAGTTGGGACAAACCACAATACCAAAGCCACTTAGATCAAACAAGAGGAGGAAGCATTCTAGAATGTAGCAATGGATGTATGGACTGACATTACAATGTGTGAGGTACAGCAGGCCATCAAGCGGACCCACAACTGGAAATCTCCTGGCCCAGACAAGCTGCACAACTTCTGGATTAAGCATTTAAGTGCCCACCCCCCCATAAACAACTAACCAGGGTCTTGAATAACACCCTCAAGGATCCAAGCAATAGCCCTAAGTGGTTGACATCAGGAATCACTTTCTTTCTTTCAAACGGCAAGGATACAAAAGAACCAAAGAACTATCGACCAATCACTTGCCTGCCAACCACCTACAAAATTCTCACTGCTGCAATCACCAACCGCCTCTACAATCACTTGCAGAAGAGCAACATTCTCACAGATGAGCACAAAGGCTGTAGAAGAGCGTCTAGAAGGTGCAAAGACCAACTTCTCATCAGTAACATGATTGTGAGCATGGCAAAAAAGCTCAAGAGGAACCTAGGAATGGCATGGATTGATTATATGAAAGCCTTCGACAGTGTTCCACATTTCTGGATTCTCGCAGCCATGAGAATCTACCGTGTGTCACCAACCATCATTCAGTTCATGGAAGCTACAATGAAGAAATGGAAGACTGAAATGCTCCTCTTCTCTCAAGGAGGCTGTCTCAGGACAGAAGATATCGCAATCAAGAGAGAAATCTTCCAGAGCGACTCACTCTCTCCCCTGCTATTCTGCTTAGCACTAACACCGCTTACCAACATGCTGAATAGACAGGGTCTGGTATTTACAGTCGATAAACACAACACCATTAGCCACCTGCTCTACATGGATGACCTCAAACTGTTCACCAAAAAAGAATATGAGCTGGAGCAGGCCTTGGGAACAGTCAAAGCATTCAGTGATGACATCAAAATGGAGTTCGGCTTGGAAAAGTGTGCAACCGCAATCTTAAAAGGTGGTAAGCTAGTAAAAAGTCGAAATATCGAGCTTGATGACAAGACGGCATTGAATAGGACATGAATATCTTGGTGTAGACGACAGTGATGGTATTCAGCATGCAAAGATGAAGGAGAACATTGCTAAGGAGTACTATCGCCGAGTCCGCTTAGTTCTCAAGTCTGAGCTCTGCTCAAAAAAACAAGATAACAGCGGCCAATAGCCTGGCACTCCCGGTACCCGTGTACAGCTTCGGGGTGATCAACTGGTTGCGATCCGATATCGAAAGGATGGATCGCAAGACAAGAAAGCTACTAACCATGCACGGGCTCCATCACCCAAAGGCATATGTAGAGCGACTGTACATCAAGAGTCAAAATGGTGGTCGTGGTCTCATTGAACTGATGTCTGCGTACAACGCTTCCGTTGTAGGTCTAGGCGACTACATCGAGCTTAAGAAAGACAAATTTACAAAGCTTATCAAAATCCATCAGTCTGGAAAATAAAAGCACGCTCTCTTATTTGCGGCTAAAGAAATCAAAGCCAAATACTTGTCTCCTCAGCCCACCAGGCAATCCTCAACAAAGCAGAGACTGAAGGCCAATATAGAAGCAGAGAAGATAGAGGTATTATAATAACTCTGGTTTTTTCTCCGATAGCCCCGGGCACGATAGCTGGGGATATGATAGCCAGCTGGACCACCATTCTCGATTAATTGATCATCGGCGTTTGTATTTGTGCTTTTGCACACCGACAGGTGGCGCCTGTGAATCGCGTGTAACGAGCGCAGGCGTGTTCTCTGTTGCGTTGTGATAAGTGGTGTCTATTCCCAGTATCCCAAGTGAAAATATACAATTTCTCTGTTCCCAGTTTAATGAAATCGCAATTACGAAAGTTTTGTTGGCAATTTCTCGCTTTTAGGAGTAATTTACTTGGTATATTTTCCGCTTCCCAGACCATTAAAATGGTCCAATTCCGCGTCCCGATAGTAACCGCCCCCATTCTAATCGCTGAGATATGTTATATCTCTGCCCTTGCCAATATCTATCTTCCCCTCACGCCTGCACAGTATTCGGTGAGGTGCGTGCATGTCTTTGACGACAGCGGTGTTCTGGAGCAACATGTTACGTCCTTTGTAACAGTATATCACCATGCATCGTTTACTGCATGCTGTTTTGCGATTGCAACGCTTACCCCCTGTGGCGTGGTGGTTGATCAGGCCGTGATCGTTCCACAGGGGCGACACGTCGGGTCGTGCACCTCGACTGCCAGGCGCGTTCCGTTATGATCAACCAACGATAAAACAGAGCAGCAACACGGGTATTAAAGGTACTCGGCTACGTACTGTAGCCTCTTTAATTGGTGCTAGTAATCACAATATACAGTCGACATACGTGATAGTTCAGTGCTCTTACGTTATCCGAAGCTCGTGGTGCCGGTCATCTTGAGCGTCGTGCCTCTTCCTTCCTCCCTGGTTGGCTAGTGCTGACTCTGACGTGATTCCAGCGGCAGGTGACTCTGACGGTGACTCGGTCGTCGAGTCGAGTCGAGTGCTTAACAACGGTTATATGGCACCTTATATACTCGCTAGACGTGGTATGTCACGTGGTATAGAGGACGCACGAAACGTGCACGTGATCACGACGACGGAAGCTCAAGCATGACTCAGCGAATCAAGGAGGATGCAATGAAGCTGAAGCTGCACGCGCACGCGCACACAGTAAGAAGCCAAACTAAGAAGCCAAAATCGTTACCCCACGGAGGATTCAATGAAGCTGAAGCTGCACGCGCACGCGCACACAGTAAGAAGCCAAACTAAGAAGCCAAAATCGTTACCCCACGGAGGATTCAATGAAGCTGAAGCTGCACGCGCACGCGCACACAGTAAGAAGCCAAACTAAGAAGCCAAAATCGTTACACGATGAATGGCTTGCAATTTATGCTCGAATGACTTACGCTAGGGAGATGTTGCGTTAAGGTTAACTATAGCTATAATAATTATATTTCAAATCAGAAGAGAGGTCACCCCTTACCGACACACGCGTGATTTTAAGCGGTATGAGCCACAGTCGGTTCATGGGAACATCTAAGTGAATATCCCGCAATTGAATGACTACTCATCAAGAGGCTACCCCACGTGACCATCCCTACCCGTTATACCTGAATCACTTTAGGACGCGGGTCATGTGACAGAGGTGAATCCCTACCTGTTATACCCTTTGGTAGACCCTTGACCGCTACATATATATATATATATATATATCTACCTATCTGTCTATCTGTCTATCTATCTATCTCTCTATTTATCTATCTATCTATCTATCTATCTATCTATCTATCTATCTATCTATGTATGTACAGTATGTATCTATCTATCTAGCTATCTATCTATGTATGTACAGTATGTATCTATCTATCTAGCTATCTATCTATATATGTATCTATCTATCTACCTATCTACCCAGATAAGAGACGGATACCAGAGAAGCGTCGCCTGAGAGGTGTTGATCCTGCGCACTAAGCGCGGATCTTGCGCGCAGTTCCGCGGCAAGGCGCACGCGACCGCGGGAACGTCCTACGAAAGTATCACGCACTGGCAGCTACTGATCCGTGCGCCAAATCGAAAGGCCGGCGCACGGATCAATTGCTGCCAGCGAACAGTCTCGAATTTTAGCGGGTCTAATTCACTAGCAAACATATGCACACGCCATCGCGCAGGTCTAATAGCGATGTTTCACGTGACGTCATAGATAAGTTCACGTGTATTTGTTATGTGTTGTGGTTGGCAGAAGCGAAGCGTGCTGCTTGACATTTACAGATGAATGACCACATGTT
>NW_014577361.1:21046-27038 GCF_000485595.1 Priapulus caudatus
GTGCGTGTGTGCGTATGCAGGTACACGTGTGTGCGTGCGTACGTGCGTGTGTGTGCAGGTACACGTGCGTGCGTGCGTGTGTGCGTATGCAGGTACACGTGTGTGCGTGCGTACGTGCGTGTGTGTGCAGGTACACGTGCGTGCGTGCGTGTGTGCGTATGCAGGTACACGTGTGTGCGTGCGTACGTGCGTGTGTGTGCAGGTACACGTGCGTGCGTGCGTGTGTGCGTATGCAGGTACACGTGTGTGCGTGCGTACGTGCGTGTGTGTGCAGGTACACGTGCGTGCGTGCGTGCGTGCATGCATGTGCACGTATACGTGCGTGCGTGCGTGCGCACGTATGTGCGCCCGTGTGCAGGTACACGTTCGTGCGTGCGTGCGTGCGTGCGTGTGTACGTACACGTGCGTGCGTGCGTGCGTGTGAACTTACACGTGCGTGCATGCGTGCGTGCGTCCTTGTGTGTGCACGTACACGTGCGTGCGTGTGTGCACGTACACGTGCGTGCGTGCGTGCGCGCGTATGTGCGCCCGTGTGCAGGTACACGTTCGTGCGTGCGTGCGTGCGTGCGTGTATGCGTGTGCAGGTACACGTGTGTGCATGTGTGCATGTGTGCGTGCGTGCGTACGTGCGTGTGTGTGCAGGTACACGTGCGTGCGTGCGTGCGTGCATGCATGTGCACGTATACGTGCGTGCATGCGTGCGTGTGCACGTACACGTGCGTGCATGAGTGTGTGTGCACGTACACGTGCGTGCGTGAGTGCGTGCGTGCGTGCGTGTGTATGTAGACGTGCGTGCGTGTGCTTGTATCGAACAATATCACGCATCTGCTTGCTGCCAACCGTTAAACTTCGCATGTGCGCATATGACGTCAATGTTTATAAACATGAAACATCGCTATTGCATGAGAATTACTGAAGAACTGCTCCGTCAATCACGCGAAACGCAAGAGAAATTCAACGACGGCGAAATATACAGCTGTGTTACACACACGCAGCTAGGGCCTGCATAGCTCCCAAATCCAATTGGTTGATACAAATCACTTACCTCAAACTCCTGTTTTATGGTGCATTGTGACCCTAACCCTAACCCTAACCCTATAACCCAACAATTATTTGTTGTTATTAAATTGTTGTAAATAAATCATGTAAATATGGATAAACATAGAAAAATACAGAAAACAGGAAAATAATAAAAAAAACAGATGGGATTCGATTCAACGACATTTCAGCCGTGTCGTCTCTTCTCTAGGCGTTCAGCTATTGAGGCATTGGGTTTTTGTGTTATGGCTGTGCCTTGACAACACTGTGGCGTCATTGAGGAGTTTGAGGCGCGTGATTTGTATCAACCAATGGGATTTCGGAGGGCCACGTCACCGAGCAAACATCGTGAGTGGCATGCGGTGGGCATAGTCATTGAGGTAATTAGGGTTATTTAAGTTTTATTATAGTTTTTCGTGCGTTTTTAAATGCCAAAAATTTTCCACGATGCTACGATGACATGCTTACCAGCAAACGCTGTGTCAAGTCAGTCATTGTTGCCCACGAATTTAGATTAGACGAATTCCCAGTGAATTCCCATATGTAATTCCCTGTTTTGTATTAAATTGCCAGTAGGGGAGCGTGCCGCTGCATATATGAACTCAAACCTTTGGTTTGCACAAGGACGAGGCGTCCGGGGGCACCACTAGTCTAGCTATCTATTGACCAATCGATCTATCGCTTTCTTTCTCTCTATCTCTCTCTCTCTCTATATATACATATATATATATATAATTATATATATATATATATATATATATATAGGGGAAACCTGGGTAAGATGGGACATCAGGTAAGATGAGACAGTGCTCAAATAAAGCTTTTATGGAGTGTTCCGCGACTTGCACTAAAATAGCAATATTACCTACAATCCCGTGCCGCCGGCCATACTGGTTCCCAGAATTGCTAACACATGTTACCGATGTGCGCAATCTACCGATTTTACATCAATAGATTGTACATACGATAGTGTTATTATAGTAATCTATATTAGCAGTAAGTGGATCCCGGTATTGCAGACAGGTTTACCAGCGCGTGTTGGGGTGCTAGAGTTCGATATAATTGTGCAGACCCGGTTTTACAGGCTGTTGCAGGCAGGTTTATCAGCGTGGGTTGGGACGCTAGAGTTCGATGAGGTTGCCGCACAGTCCCCGGATTGCTAGATTGAGCAGATCGGGAGATTGCACGCAACACATATCATGGACTTGAGTTTGTTTACATCGCGAGTGTTCAGAAATTTCACCGATTTTACTGCATATAGCTGTCAAACGCAGCTTTTTATAATATCTGGTGTATGCACATTTGCCAACTGTCTGAAGTGTACGTAGTATGGACAAGTACTTTAATTCACTAGGCAACGTAGCCAAAGCACGCTATCTCGAGAAAATTGCGTGCCAATTGGGAATCGACACCCGTACGAGAATGGAGCGAGGACCACAACTTGTTCCCATCACGTACTTATTAGGATCTCGTGAATTGACTATACCTAACATTCTAGCCGAGTCCATTTTATACGCTCAAGCACTTTCAGAACCACAAAAGCCTAGATGCCTACGATCGACTGTTCTGCTGTTGGGTTAGTGGTGTATCAGTCTACATCTATCATGTGAACAGTGAGAGTCCCATCTACGTTATCCGAGCACATGTTATGCACTCTCAGTATCTGATTATACCATCTCTCTATCCGTGCATGGGTCACGATGAGAGAATATGGGACAGGCATCATGTCAGCACACTGTAATTGTAAAGCCGGGCTTGGTGAATTCTGTTCACATACGGTGCCTCGGTGTTATTTTATGTAGAGTATGCTGCACGTGCAAGATAAATCACCACCCCCACTCAAACAGCAGCCTACTGGATGCCGGCGATATATGTATATAAGTGTAAATGTGTAGCGCCGTACGCCGTGCACCTGTGTGTTGCAGAGGAGCATTTGACCGGCATTTACAGGTAATTATCGGCAATACTAGGCGAAAGAGAGTAGAGAAACATTAAGACATTGGTAGTAAATATACATTTCGTGTTTATTCAGCATTGCTTTTTTCTTGAAAATGCTCCAAGCGTCTGTGGTCCGCCTTGTCTCTCGTCACTTTACCTTGTGTTGTGATCACGCTAGGCAGCCTAAAAACGCTGTGTGGCTCTCTGATACCGATTGCTGCAGTTGACAACACCGCAGGAGAGCGGCATTGTGATGGATTTGCTTAATAGGCGAATAAAATGAGCAGAGGTGCGTTGCTCAATGTACTTGTACCATGCATGAACTGGTTTCTGGAACCGTCATGGCTGGCGGCATTGCATTGTGGGTAATAGGTGTAACACACCTATCCATGCCTTCCACTTGATCGAGGCAAAGTGAATCACAAGTTTTAATAAGAAAACTCACATAAATTGTTATAGTTTATGAAGAATACTCGATCCTCTTGCTCTTTTGACACATTTTTATTACGTAACTGTTATGTTTCGTTATTTTAAGACTTGGATTCAAGAGATTTTAGATTTGTGTTGTGTTTCGAGTAGGCCAATGTGTTGTGTGTATCAGCAGGTATGAGACGCGAGTGAAAATCCCTGCTTGTAGTGCATGGTAGCAAGGTGGGGGGAAGTTGGCTCAGTAGCTTGGGGTAAGACGGGACAGGGCGTCCCATAACAATGATTAGTATCATCGCCCGAGGGATTATAGGAAATCCTCCGCGCTGATTGGTCGAGACCTAGGTGAATATATTTCGATAATCACCTATAGAGTTTACAATGTAGTGGCGCCAAAAATGGCGGCTAGATTTCTAAATGTTACGGAAGCCGAAATTGACAAATTTAAAGAAAATGCTGTCCCCAAAAGTACCAAAGATTTAACTAAAACTATTTAAAAGTAGGTAATTAAATTCAAGCTTATTATTGGTTTTTGTTACTCTGATTTCCAACAGATGGCAGGCACTACCTAATTAGAAATTAAACAGGGACATAGACCGGGAGCCCAGGGGGGTCAGCCTAGCTGGAAAGGAAACCAATTTTCATGCATATAGCAATGATTTGTATACATGCCCATGTAAGGAAATGTAAGTCTAGCGGGCAGCCACTGGTGGGTGTGGTCAGTGGGGTCATTTGAAAGGCACCCCGAAATTGAACTAGATTAGCTGGAGAGGAAACCCCATGAAACCTATTGGAAAATGTTTGGCATGGTCCCAGGTATCGTGAAGGCCACTGCCAGAATAATTCAGTGGTGGGTGTATCCGCCAGACACCCCCAACTGCCCCACCCCCAAAATTGAGCTAGATTAATTAGCTGGAGAGGAAACCCAATGAAACCTATTGGAAAATGTTCGGCATGGTCCCAGGTATTAGGAATGGACACTGCCAGAATTTTTTAGTGGTGGGGCGCATGCTCCAGAGCTAAAAAAAACCGTTACCTCAAAATTGAGCTCGATTAGCTGAAAAGGAAACCTTCTGGCACCCATTGAAAAATGTTCAGCATAGTCCCATGCAGGTATCGTGAATGGCCGCTGCCAGAATAATTTAGTGGTGGGTGTATTCGCCAGACGCCCCCAACTGCCCCACCCCCAAAATTGAACTAGATTAATTAGCTCAGAAGTAGATAATAGTCTATATTGTCTACTTCTGATTAGCTGGATAGGAAACCACTGATCCATCGGTCAGCTTTGCTTCTCTACCTTTTCTTTTCATGTTGTTAATTGGCAGAATAGAATCTTTCAACAAATCTCGAATGTACAACACATTGATTTGATGAAACAACATTATTCCCTTATATAAAGCACTTCTTCTTAACACTTTCATTTCTCATATACAGTGTATATAATTATATAGTGGTTATATATACAGTACAGTCCACTGCAGCGACCCCACTTGAGTGGGACTAAAAATGCGAAGGAAGAAAAAGAAGAGGTGTCTTCAAAATCATGCGGACAAGAAAAATCACCTGAATAGTTTCTCTCATGAAGCCATACGGCAAATAAATAAAAATAAAAATATTACTCACAAGGTCATCATCACAAGGTATTAACACAAAGGTATTTCATTTCTATAAAATAAAACATCATATGGCATACATTTACAATTCCAAATCACATTATTGCCTCCCAATTTAGCAATCCAGTAATTAAACATTTTTTATTCTTCATTTACATTCAGTACTCAAGTATATCAAAATCCATTTTAATAATCAACTATCAAATTTAGTTCAAACCATCATGTTTTATGTTATTTATCATATTTGATTTTTTAACTTTACCCTTTGCAGACCCCCCGAAAAAGTGAAAGTACAAGTTGTCTAATTAAAGGTTCTCAACCATGTCAATATTAGAGCTGTATATAGACCAAACTTTGGAACGTATAGCATTCTATAAAATTTGTTGTTTGCTACAAGAACACCCCGTCTTCCACCTCCACATCAGAGTCTTCATCACTCCATGCTTCACCATTTGAATCGCTCAGTACTTCCAACTCGGAATATGTTCTGTCACCTTCAACGTCCATGTCCTCTGGGTTGTTATTGACATTTTTAAATAAGCTCTCTGGTACGGCCGGACCTTCGAACCATGTTGGCTTCAATAGGTCCTTCACAGACCACCCATAATCGGTTGGTGATAAACCGTCCCCAGGAGATGCTGTCCAGGCACGTGTCCACAACGCGGTAACATACTGTGTTCGTCGTACCTTCATCTCTAGGGTTCTACGAGAAGGTGGGAGCAAAGCACAGTCAACCCGCTTGACGTTTGCCAGTGGATTTGTGTGTGTGTGTGGTGTGTGTGTGTGCGTGTGCGTGTGCGTGTGCGTGTGCGTGTGCGTGCGTGCGTGCGTGCGTGCGTGCGTGCGCGTGAGTGTGTGTGCGCGCGCGCGCGCGTGTGTGTGTGTGTGTGCGCGCGCGTGTGTGTATCTCTCTCTCTCTCTCTCTCTCTCTCTCTCTCTCTCTTCTTCTCTCTCTCTCTCTCTCTCTCTCTCTCTCT
>NW_014577361.1:27335-29501 GCF_000485595.1 Priapulus caudatus
CAATAGGTTGTCCTTCAGAGACCACCCATAATCGGTTGGTGATAAACCGTTCCCAGGAGATGCTGTCCAGGCACGTGTCCACAACGCGGTAACATAATGTGTTCGTCGTACCTTCATCTCTAGGGTTCTACGAGAAGGTGGGAGCAAACCACAGTCAACCCGCTTGACGTTTGCCAGTGGATTTGTGTGTGTGTGTGTGTGTGTGTGTGTGTGTGTGTGTGCGTGCGTGCGTGCGTGCGTGTGTGTGTGCGTGCGTGTGTGTGTAGCGCATATAGGCAAGGAGGTATGAAGTGAGTGCGAAACAAGTGAATTACCACATAGTTCGATTAGTAGTGCGATATTCGCTGCGGCAGTTATTACAGCCGACATTTGTCCGAGGACGACGAAGCCTTTACCCGTGAGGCGTACGACATGTCTATTTATAACGGCTAGACGTACATCCATACTATCGTCGACTGATTAAGAAGCAGTGCGATTCTTTATACACCGGCTGATAAGAAATACGACGTGAGTCGCTCGCACCGCCTTCTTCGATCATTCATCCTCATTAAAACGTATAATATATAGTCACATGCGGAATTAAAGTGTTACTGAATGGCTGGGGTGAAGTGAAGCAGGGTCACTGATGGGTGGCGGCGGCGGCTGCGCTGCTGCTGCTACTATGCTCATTATGTTTCATTGTAATCAGTGCTAAATACATATGATTTATGTATGCATTTATATACATGTGTAGTAATCGTTTATGATTCTTCTTTAAAATAAAAATATTTTGTGCTAAATGACCCCCCTTGACTCTCTTTACAATATTAATATTATTTACCAAAGGGTCTCCCTTAGTCTCTACCAGGGAGAGTATAGGCCCCCTCAAAATCGTAGGCCCATGCCAACTGGCCCACCTGCCCCCCACCTCTGTTTTGGCCTGTACATAGACTATTACTTACTATAGACGCTGTCATAGTTAGAGTCATGCCTGCAGACGTTTTTATGCCTTGCAAATTTTTTATGGCCATCACCTATTATATAACCTATTATAACCTATTATAGACAACACATGAATTTAGAATATACACAATAAAATGTGGAAAAATAAGAGTAGACTAGCTACTCACATTTCCCAGCTGCTCCATGCTCTATCAACTATCATGCAGCTGTATACATGTACCATAGTAGAGCTAGAGTGACGCATATAATGTAAAGCAAATCCATGCGCACTTTTTTTTGGGGGGGGGGCATCTTCAGAGTGTCTGCATGGCAGCAAGAGTAGATAATAAGAGAGGCAAGGAGAGAGATAACACATGTGTTATTATCTACTCTTGATGGCAGGCATAGGCCATTCGGGGGCGTCTGGCGGATACACCCACCACTTTTCAACACACACACACACCGCCATTCACGATACCTGAGGCTATGCCGGACATTTTCCAATGGGTGCCAGGTTTCCTTTCCAGCTAATCTAGCTCAATTTTGGGGTAACGGTTTTTTAGGTCTGGCGGATGCGCCCCACCACTAAACAATTCTGGCAGTGTCCATTCCAGATACCTGGGACCATGCCGAACATTTTCCGATATGTTTCATGGGGTTTCCTCTCCAGCTAATCTAGCTTAATTTTGGGGGTGGGGGCAGTTGCGGGCGTCTGGCGGATACACCCACCACTGAATTATTCTGGCAGTGGCCATTCACGATACTTGGGACTATGCTGCATGACCATTTTTCAATGGGTGCCAGAAGGTTTCCTTTCCAGCTAATCTAGCTCAATTTTGGGGTATCGGTTTTTTAGCTCTGGCGCATGCGCCCCACCACTAAAAAATTATGGCAGTGTCCATTCCTGATATCTGGGACCATGCCGAACATTTTCCAATAGGTTTCATGGGGTTTCCTCTCCAGCTAATTTAGCTCAATTTTGGGGGTGGAGGTAGTTGGGGGCGTCTGGCGGATACACCCACCACTGAATTATTCTGGCAGTGGCCATTCACGATACCTGGGACCATGCCAAACATTTTCCAATAGGGTTTATGGGGTTTTCTCTCCAGCTAATCTAGCTCAATTTTGGGGTGCCTTTCAAATGACCCCACTGACCACACCCACCAGCGGCTGCCCGCCAGATTTACATTTCCTTAGATGGGTATGTACACGAATCATTGCGATATGCATGAAAATTGGTTTCTT
>NW_014577361.1:29526-31279 GCF_000485595.1 Priapulus caudatus
AAAATCCTGCAAGTGCCAATTCCGACCCCATGGTACCAGGCCAACAGTTTCCAATAGGGTTCATGGGGTTTCCTCTCCAGCTAATCTAGCTCAATTTTGGGGTGCCTTTCAAATGACCCCACTGACCACACCCACCAGCGGCTGCCCGCCAGACTTACATTTCCTTATATGGGTATGTACACGAATCATTGCTATATGCATGAAAATTGGTTTCCTTTCCAGCTAGGCTGACCCCCCTGTGCTCCCGGTCTAACAGTCTATACTAGCTTCCCCAGTCGTACATGAACTAAAGAATACAATTCTTTACCGTTGATTCGAACGTGAAATTAGGAGTTTTGAGACTCAGGGTAAATTCGTGGCTAAAGTCTGTTCAACAAGGTTTGTTTACCGTTTTCCTAACGGTATAGGTGCGGGCGGACATACGGGAACTTTGCCACATCCGGGACTTTCTTAACTTAGCAACCAGGGGGCCGTTTCACAAAGCTATCGTAAAAACGCCATCTTAAGGATATTCTTAGAATTCTTGTACGAGAGGCTAACGCTGTCCTAAACGTCCCTCGTTAAAGTGTTTCACGAAACTTATGCCGGTGCGTTGTTAGACGGTCCTTAAAATTCAGCTGTAACGATGTTGCTGGCGGCATAGACTGGTACCCTATCTTTACACTTTGCTACTATATACTAGATAGTCTATATATAGAGACATGTTACAAGTCTAATGGAGACCCAGCTCACTGTGAGTTGCTACGCTAATCTCTCATTAGTCATTTTAGTTTTAATACATGTAGGTACAACAGCGTGCAAACTAAAAATAATAGGTTAAAAGTATTTTTAAATGCCAAGTACCTGAGAAATAATTAAACTAAAGCAAGGTTGACATATTTCCTGCAACTAGAACTACCACAAATGACGTATTGACTGAACAAAAATGTAACTTAAATTCTGAAGGTTTAGATTTACGTTTACTTTCATACAGTATTGGCGCCATAGGATACAGTGCATATATACCTATAGCACATACCGCCATAGCATACATACACGAACAGCCGAAGCACGCCACATGTAAGGTGCAAGGAAGCATTTCATCTCTTCAAAATCTGCTACCACTATAAGAAGCTTCTTAGCCACCCCTGCGTGTCATGCCTTCACAGGCCTTGCACAGTGTTCTCGTAGACACAGAAGTTACCTTCTCGGCGGGATTTCGCTTTACACTACGGCTTGTCAAAACAATAAAAACACGCGGGAAATCGCGCGTTGCTTGATGTACGATAGCCTAAGTACTGCCCCTGACCTGTCCTTAATAACGTCGTTGAGTTAGCGAGACGTTTGTGAAACATGGAAACTTAGCGAGGCTTTCGTGAAACACTCTATATATAAGGATATCCTAAAACCCATCTTTAACCCATCACTAACTTAACGAGCGCTTCGTGAAACGGCCCCCAGCTGTGCCGGTGAAAACAACAGCCTGTCTCCGTGAGCTTACACACGCAATACCCCATTTCCAAACCAAATGCATATTAATTTCCTTGTATATATGCCGAAAACTTGTGTAGTAGTATGTTGTCACAATCATATATATTGCACAGATAAGAAAATGTATTTTTTTCAGCTGCCAAAATGACATAAGAGTCCAGAAAGGCGTGATAAGTCATAAGTGGCTGACTGCCACTTAAATGTAAATGAGTAAATGAGTAAAAGTAAATGGTACGCCCTGGAGTCCGTCAAAATTCTCCACTATTTGTTCTGATCATTTCGT
>NW_014577361.1:31289-36876 GCF_000485595.1 Priapulus caudatus
CATATGCACCACTAATATTACTGTGTATCTCAATAAACATATTACATAACTCCTCAGCACACACACACAAATAAACACCCACTTCCCCCACTCTATCCCGGGTGTGCATCTGGGTACGCGGATAATCTTCACCTCTGCAGATGTGCTGCCCTCCAGCGGCAACTGTTTCTAGCGGCTAACCCCATTATGGCTGCTGAGGTTACTGTATATTATATGTAGATCGCTGCGTCCTATCAATGAGCATTTCCCTCGTGGTTCGCGCATGGTTTGCGGCAAGGGCGGCTCTAATGCCGAGTAATTTACCACCTGATAATGGCCCCGACGTGAAAACAGACATCGGCGGCGGTGACGAACTACCTATGGTGATCGGTTACGCACTTCATGCTCCGGCTAACAACTTTACGACCTTCGTAATTTAGTGGTGCCGCGTCTCTGCTTTAGCACTCCTTGGCGCCGCGATTTTGGTACATTTACTCGCACTATAAACAGTAACGCATTTGCCTGATAACAGGCATGGGAACGGTATGGGTCGGTATTTCGTCATTTTTACATTTATGCCTAGTTCTCTTCAGATTACATTTGTCATTTTATCATGCGCATGCAGGACTGCAGGCTAGCTTCCAGTTTGTGGAAAGTATAAGGGTGTGTCTCCATGGTTACGGGTTAGTGTATGAAAATCGCTGAGTGGTATACGGGGAGGTGTCAAGGTTTATGACGCGCACCGATTCCGCGTTTACGAAAACTTAGTGCGGAATTTGAATTGTTGAAATGTTACGCAGTTTGGTGCGCTGACTTGTGCTTTCACCTCACAATGTGCCCGCGGCACACATACTGACTATATCCTTGTTGCCAATGCTGGAATTCTTTTCATTCATTCTTCAGCAATAAGTTGTCTATCTCAGCTCAAAGTCGAGCGAAACAACAATGACAGACGTTGTGCCCTTACTGATGATTGTGTCAAGCGGCCATATATCTAATAATAATGATGGTGACGATGATCATTATGATGATGATGGGTACGATGGATGATGATGAGTACGATGGATGGTGATGATGATGATGATGATGATGATGGCAATGACGACGATGATGATGATGCTGGTGGTGATGATAGTAACGAAGGCGACGACGCTGCTGCTGCTGCTGCTGCTGCTGCTGCTGATGATGATGATGTTGATAATGGTGATGATGATAATGGAAATGACCAAGTGTGACTGCTATGTTGATGACCATTGTAAGCTATAGCAAAGTGAAACACACACGGCAGCAGCGCTCGCACACACGCATGTACACGGGTCCGGGCACACATGCCTGCACTCAGCCACACACGTATGTACGCTACTTTTGGGAAATTCATGTTGATATCTTCACGCGCTGTGACTCATCTCCTCGCTCGGTGCTATAGAGCGGTGGCATACAACCGCACATAACACACGTGAATACAGCGAGCGTGTCGAATATCGGGTAGGTGTTTCACTCAACAGGTGCGACTACTCGTCAGCTATTCTAGCACAGGTCAGCTTGTCATGCGTACCTTGTACCACGGGCGTGTATTCGTGCTGCGTGTGGTGTATCGCTGTCATTACCACGCGATGTGCTATCTGTTTTGTAATGTCTTATCATGCGGCGCTTTCTTGAAGACTCCTAAAATCTATCTGAGTTTTTGTGTCTCTAACAAGTTTATTAGATAGGTTTATAGATATAGGCGATTAGTAGAAGATAATAATAATATTATATTAAACGTTACATGAACTTTGCCCTGAGTATTATGTAGATCGGATATTTTTTAGACTAATAGAGAAGATAATTTTCGAGTGTAAGCCGTAATTTTAATATATATATCCACACGTGACGCGACTCACATCCCATTGTGAAGGTGGTTCGCAGCGATTTTTCAGCTCTCGTGGAATATAGAGAACAGCAAAGCGAATATCAAACATCGTTCGATTTGTTAACTCTTTGAGACCGTTGCAACTGTTTTGTAAGAACGACGTCGACGGCGTATGAATTATAGAAACGTGTGGCATTATGCATAAACACATTGACAATCCCTTTGTTTTCCGCACACCCTTCCTATTACATTATATGGCGCGTTCAGCGTAGCTTAGAAAGGCTTGTCTGTGTTTCATAGGAACCCGGTTAATTTTACGCATGTCCTTTTTCGTGAGTTCAACTATACGTCTACGGTATAACGTGAGTCATATGTGGGTTGCTATACATTTACTTGTTTCCACGTCACATCGAGCTTTGGTATCTGACAGCGGATGTTTTGACGAGCGCGATATTTTGAGGTCTGAACCACAATATGACAGATATTTTCCCGACTGCGGAATGTGTTGTAATGCAGGCGTACAAACAGTAATGATGGTAAACACTTGACGAACTAAAATCATATTACACACTGTAGGTGTATATTAGCCAGGTACGCGATTTTAAACAAATAGAGATCGAGTTGGTGTGACGTCGCGCGTCAAGACTAGAGACCCGTAGTTAAAAACATCTTCAAGTATCTAGTGACATCACAAATCGTCAACTTTGTGCAAAATGTCAAGTTTTGCACATGAGGAGCTGTGCATTGGTTATGTAATATGACACCTGTGCTAATGATTGGAGCAGCATCAGCAAAACATTCCCATATTTCGAAAATATGGGACGGGGAGGGTGGGAGAAGGAGAGAGGCAAGTCATCGATGGAGGAGATATGATGATTGGCGAGAGTGAACGAGGTGCGAGCTTATGAAGAATGAGTAACATTGATGAATCATGCTGCATGTCGACACACAGTTCGATAAGATCAAGAGTACATAATAGAGATCTCTATTATGTACTCTTGATAAGATGACACAAATGCCAAAAACGCATGCGCGTGCACCAATGCATTTTTGTCTAGGTGCAGGTGTGCACATCACACCCCCTAGTTAGTTCCAATAGTTAGTTAGTCCCTAGTTAGTTAGGGTCCCTAGTTAGTTCCACCCCCAATAGTTCCCTATTATCTACTCCTGATATATATTGATATATATATATATACACATACACACACACACACACACACACATATATATATATATATATATATATACTGTGACAAATATAGATATATCGAGACATTGTTTCACGTACAACGCTGTCCAAGGAGAAGGCCAAGGTGATGGTGAGGGCTGCTGAACGCGGATATCTATGAATCACTCACTGCCCATGCACACGAGGCTGCTTAGACATGCAACGACGCCGGAATGACATTGCTCGGGGCGTTACATTGGTAACGACCACCTAGGAAACAATGATCTCGCCAAGGTAATCAAGCGTCTTTGCATCGCTTGAGTCAAGCGCGTGGAATCGGTCACGCTCGCCTGTTGTTTAGTTGCATGTAACTCCGCGAAACGGTCGTGTATCGAGAGAATTGTTTCGTATATTATTCTCGCAGCTGCATCGGGCCGAGTTACGAGTTCTAACCGCGCCAGTTAGCCGGTTTTGTCACAACTTGCACGATTCCTACTCGCAGGTTTTCACTATTTCCTACATCTTGTCACTTTATTCAATGTTGTGGATTCTATTTTAACGATGACACATTCATTATTACTGCACTGTAGATTTGACATTATTTTCTATATGACAATAGTACAATAGTACGACGGTTAGGCCGTATATATGCCAGTAAAACATGTATGCCAGTAATCGATAGTAAACAGTATATATGCCAGTACCGTTGTGCCAGTAAAACGTCAAGCTGCCGTAAGTCAAACGGATTTTACAGTTTTACAGTGATGAATGGGGATTCTTAGAGGCGTGCCAAATGACAGCGACGGCAACGCCACACTGCGTGACGATGTATAAGGAGCCGACATGTCACAGCGCGTGACGGCAATTTACTTTCGAGCGGCGACGTTTCGTATAGTTTATAGTAGTAATTAGGAGCTCCAGCTTAATAAACATGCCTTTTTTTTAAAGTCATGGTAATTAACGTTTCTCAATAGAGTGCCTTGGATGCTCAACCAACAAGTGCAAGAAGATACGAGAGCCTAGCACACTCACTCTAAGTCTAGGGGGCTTTTGTAAGCTTACGTAGCTTCGCCATTCGTTCATGAGCGACAGAGCTAGCGGCACACCGATTAACAACCCTTTACAATGTTCGCACTGCGGTTATATACTGAGTTGACCTTATATACCAATGGCCGTAGTTATAGTTCCGCGATAGAGGTGTTACCAAGTTTGTGATGGTTACGTGGTTCGTTTTGCTCACACATACTTGAATATCGTATTTTTTCGCCTGAATTTGTTTAGCTGGTTTTGGATTACACACTTCCAGAACCATATCTCAGACAATCCGTAGAAAATTTAAGTTCCATGGTGTTGTGTCAGTTGCAATGCGACCACATTTTGAAAAGAGGGGGACAGACACCCGGATATCACGCTACATGTTTTATTAACGATCGAACATGATATTTTCATGCGTTTGTTAGCGCATAATTATGAAGGGCAATAGATGGTATTCTCTATACGTAGTAGTGACGTATATGTGCTAAAGCAACAGTTGTTGTTATCATCAGGAGATAAGCCGTGCAGGAAGTAGCAAGGGTTGTACAGGGATTATCAGAAGTTATATATATATCAATTATACAGGAGCTGCGCGAGAGTTGTCCGCAGTACATTAACGTATAAGGAGAACAGGACGTATCGGGTGTTATCAGAAGTTATGCAGGAGTTATCAGGAATTATTCAGGAATATATACATTTCTGTAGTCTTGTAATTTTTATACACAGACGTTCAATCGTTTTCCTGGTGACGCGTGAACAGACCCCCTCCCCCCCGGTCACTCGCTCACTTTCTCTCTCTCTCTTTGTATTACTTTTTAGTTATCTCTCTCTCTCTCTCTGCATGTGTGTGTGTGTGTGTGTGTGTGTGTGTGTGTGTGTGCGTGTGCATGTGCGTGTGCGTGTGCGTGTGCGTGTGAGTGTGTCACTGTGTGTGCGTGTGCGTGTGCGTGTGTGTGCGTGCGCATGTGTAATCTTGGACTTTGTTTTTGTTTCACGAGACCTGGGGGGATTTTATTCAACTAATGCAAAGCAAACAAATAAGAATTGCTTAAAATATTTTATATTTGCAGTGCATATGTATCTTACATAATGTCATAATTATAGCTACAGAAAGGCTATCTATATACTCGTAAGGCTAAAAATCAATGAAAATACATTAAAAAAAACTAATTATGTGAATTATTTGAAAAACAACGTTTAATTCTAAAGCAGCTTGGTCATAAAATGTCATTATTACCATTTCAAATCAATTTTTAGCAAATTTGTATGAAACATTTCAATGAATAATCTAGTGTCCCATCTACCGAGAACAGCGGGGTAAGATGGAACGGTGACCAAAATCTTTGATGATCTCTAAATCAATGAATACTCACTTAAATTTAGAAACAATTGGTAATTTTATTCATTGTTATTGATCACCCACAAAGATATTTTGGAGGTGATGTTGTTTTAGTGAGTTTTTCAGGGTTTTTAAAAAACGTGTCCCATCTTACCCAAGTTTCTCCTATATATATATATATATATATATATATATATATATATATATATATATA
>NW_014577361.1:36886-55370 GCF_000485595.1 Priapulus caudatus
TGTGTGTGTGTGTGTGTGTGTGTGTGTGTGGTACTTGGTGTGTGTACCTGGTGGTGGTGGTGTTGGTGGTGGTGGTAGTGAGGCTACTGTAACATATATACGGAATTAACATCACGCAAGGTGCGCCAAAACCGATGTATTCATCAAGGACAAGTGACAATGCCTGCTAATGATTCTGTATAACCCATTTTTATAACAAACAAGTTCGCAAGCAAGCTTGCCCTGCCTTGGCGCTAATATTACGGGAGCCTCATCTGTTCTGGGGAAACAAACGATTCTTATATCCGCCTGGAGTGATTGATAGGTAGCTAGCGCCAATCAACACTGAGATGAGGGGATTCTGATAAAAACTATGCTGAAAAAGGAAGTGCCATGAAGTCGACATTTCGGCTTGCACCCGTGTAAAAATATGTAGTAACTTATCTAGCTTGGTCGACTTCACAACAATAGCCAAGGGTCGGTGGTTACAGCGCTCAGACGGGTAAATCAATTATCACACGGTGATTATAATTATCAATTGAAGGACACCATAGCCGCTCGGCACGCCACCTTGCGTTTACAAGCTGCCCTATGTATCGATACTGTATATCGAATGGTATGAGCATAGATATACACAACACAAATGTGTTGTGTATATCTATGGTATGAGCGCGCGCTTGCGGGTAGGCGACAACATTGTGAAATCCGCCGCATGTATCGATACTGTATCGAGTGGTATCGGCGCTCGCTCGCGTGCAAGCGACAACGCTATAAAAGCCGCTGCGACTGTTTGTGTTTCTTGCTCACACGGCTTTCACAACGCCTTTGCTCTCACAACAGCGCAGAGAATGCGCTGTGGTTTACTTATGTTAACCGAGACCAGCGCGTGCAAGGTAAATTGAGGAAATGGCGCGCGCATGCGGGCGTGGCTAGCACAAACACAGCGCTGCTTGCACGCCCTCTTCCATCCTCAGTCCGCGACGCACGAGCACGTTGGCTTCCTGGGAACATCGGAGATAGTCGTGCCAGCTGCGCATGTGCAGGCAGCAGGACTGTTCAATCCGCATTGGCAGCAAACTCTGCCTCGGCGTGCGTGGTCGTGCATGTTTAATACGGGGCTCGGCCGCTTGTGTAGGCGGTGAACGCGGACGGGGGTACACCTGAACACGGGTTTAAATCGGGTAGACCTCATTCCATTGCAAACACTACATTCCTATGCTATGTCTTCCTACATGCCGTTTGCAACTTTTGCGCCATGCTTTGGGCGCGAACGTGTTGAAATTCAACAAGTTTTCATCGCTAGAAAGCCTATCGTTAAACTCATATATCTGACATTGGCATCAAAACGGGTCACATAGTTCATCTGTCGTATGTGGTCAGAAATACATTTTCATAGAACCCCTTCATACATACACTATACACGCGCGCACGAGAGAGCGAATTTTTTATCAAATTCAAGTTTAATAGCCTAAGCACGATCGAAGGATGTGGGTTAAACAGTGACTGCCTCTTTCGCTAGGACGATGATCGGTTTGCTTCAGTGGTGGTCTAAAAACACAGGCACCCCTCCCCCACTTCATTGTTTGCATAACATCGTGAAATTTGCTGAACTTGGAATACAAAGATGTGTGTGCGGTCGTGTAACGCATATATTTGGTCTTGCGGGGTTTTTAGCAATTAGGCACCCTGTGTGCTTAACGGGGTTTGTAGAAAAAGCGTCTTGTTTGTTCAGCTTAGGACGCGGTATGACACATCTAACACGAGTTTTTCGTATAGCCATGTCGAACTCTGTGGGAGTCAGAGTTTCTTTGCGCCCGCTCCTGCGTGGTATCGATGTGGAATGCTATCTTCCTTCGTCGCGCAATAATAGCTAGCCTGTGACGTGCCGACGCCGTAGGTGGCGTCGTGCTACCATCCTACTGTTCCGCAAACGACACTCAATCTTTCCTCGTGTAGCTGTTGGGAATGTCGGTTAGAGCCACGGGGCAGCGCGCTCTCTGTGTGCACACAGCCATGGCCCGGTTACGTCGGAGCCGGCTACAGCAGAGATCTTCCCCGCCCAGTGGTATCTCATTGCGAATGCTGATCGCGGCTTTCGCGCAATTCGATGAATAGTGATCACGCCTAAATAAATAACGTCGTTCTTACCGTGGAGAGTAACGCGTTAGTAAAACAGTACACGTGCCGAGCGTGGGCGATGGTAGCCTTACCGTCTGATTCAAGAGCAAGCGCTATATTGTAGCGACGCTAGAGACCCAAGTCATCAGTAAATACAAGGAAACATATTTTATTCACTCCTGAAGCGATGCAGACAGATCCTTGAAGCTTTGGCATTTACAGTACCATGCCGGAATAAAGTTGCAAATACACTTCCATAATCAACCATTCACGACTGATTGAACTCGTTTTATGTGCACCGTACCATGATATGTATATCGGATTTTCAAGCGTAATTTTTTTGTTCAAAATGATAGTGTATAATTTTTGCACTATGTCGTTAATACATCGAGAGGCGGCGCGAAAATGGAAAAGGAATAGAAATAGTCAAGAACGCATAAGCTCAGGATTGGTTACCATTTTTCGATCAACGGTTTAAAGCAGCATTGAATTAATGATATTCTGAGTGTGACTGGCAGCCAACCTCGCGTAATGAAATGTCGTTACGCCTGTCTTATTATTCGAGAACTGATAAGCCAGCGCGGTGACACTATATGCATGCATGCGAGTGTTACGTGCTTTATACAATTATATACGCTTCAGATCTCTAGACCTTGCATGAGCTGATACGTCATCACCAATACACGTCTCGCGAGATCGCGCGGAATTTTAAACAATTACATCCGCTTTTGATTTCTAAAGGCAAGGTCAGCGCTTCCGGCGTCGTTAATGTTAGATCGATCAAGGTTGCTTGTACGCCGTGGCGATTACTCTAGTGAAGATGACCTGACTTTTTTGGTTCAGTAGCCCTTATCGGTCGCTGAGCGCCTGATCTATATCACGCGTACACAAGTTCAACGCGCGTTGGCTATAGTCAATAGATGACCTGCGTTTGCGTGGCTTGTCGTGAACTGAAGTTTTAGTGCGAAGACGAACCACGTGTACGTAAAGGCAGACCTGTTTTGATAGCTATATGAGTTCTAATCATGGTTCGGCGTTTTCTGTTCCACGCATCGTTCTGTGTTCGCTTGAAACGACTTTGGTCCAAACAATATAGAAGACAATTTATGAGAAATATTTCACGCATGCTTTGCGATATTACCTCGGCGGTAGAGTGCTTCTGAAAGTGTGCTATGCATCATTGTACACTGATTGCATGCCCTTTAAAAACATTGTAAATAAACGACTACTTACTATAGTTTTACAGCGACATATAGTCCTATGCAACATACAAAACTAAATAATTGGAGGGCTGTATAAGCTTTTAACGTGAAGATAGTGTTGACGTGTGTGCAATATATGTCAAAATATTTGTTTGCGAAAAAAAAGGTGGAATTTCCGTGCAGAATATTTCACTTTCATGACTTTTCATTCGCACATTGCGAGAAATCAAGTTCTAATGAATGCTTCCATTTGACCAACATCACTATAACGCCAATCATCGCCGGAAATTAATAAGCAGAACAATTCTCTCACAATGACGGTATAGCTGTGATAATAATACAGTTCGTGCGCTCAAACTACTTGACCCAAATATCGCGGATTGCCGGGTGAACGACGGTACAATTGTACAAAGCCGCGTTTTGTGGGCAGATTCCGAGCTGCGTTCGCGACTCCGCGATGAGTCATCACTATGTTGTGCGGCACCTGCTTCTGCTCCCGTACGCAAGTTACTCGTATGGCAAGCCACAGACAATTAAACCGTTCCGATCATATTTATATTGACGATTAATTAGCTCCAACCATGGCTCCAACAGTCATGTGCTCATGTGATTATCAATTATCAATTACTGATCAATGATTCGCTGCATTATAACATCGACCGGCTCGATTTTCGCTTCCACGGACACACGGTGCGAATCTGTACGCAGCGGTAAAAATCCACAGCGAAAATATCAAACATGTTTGATTGCTGCGAATTTCGGTGCGGATAAAATTCGCAGCGACATTCGCCCGCGCTTGAGCGGACATGCACACCATGCGAATTGAGCTGCGATTTTAACAATCGCTGCGGACGTGCGAATAAATTAATGCGGCGTGTCCCCCGCTTAATACTCCTGCAACACGCTATCTTAGCGTGCAAGCTTATGTCTCTGTGCGCGAAGATGAGTACGTGCAACTCTATATATCTGTTAATTCCCGCATAGCAAGGCTACAACGACATGGCCCACCCTTTAGGGATACATATGTACAAGTAATAGCAGTAAGATCAGAAAACTTTAATTAAGTCTGATTTAATTATTTGACTTGGCTAAATTAGCCCAGAATGAGTTCGGTGCCGTGTTAAGCGTATATAAATCTTACACCATGGTTATATAAACGACGAAGAGCTCAGAAGAGAAAGGGATGAAAACACAGAGCGACAGAGACACACACATACTCCCCATCCATCCACCCAACCACAGAAACACACAGAGGGAGGGGGAGAGAGAGCGAGGGAGATCTAAAACAGAGCGACAGAGACACACACATACCCCTCCACCCACCCACACACAGGGAGAGAGAGAGAGAGAGAGAGAGAGAGAGAGAGAGAGAGAGGGAGAGAGAGAGAGAAAAAAAGACAGCGAGAGCGTAAGAGAAGCTGAACGGGAATATGTCTTTCGCACGCATGCAGTAGCTATATAGCTACGGGGCATCGTCGCGTGGAGGGTGTGCCGGCGATGTCTGTCGGAGTGTGACTCACCGGCAAAGGACTTGCTTTCTATAGTTGACTTTCAACAGCGCATGTATCAGTCAGTAGGCACCGAGAGACACATTATTCGTTTCTTTGTCGTGTCATAAAAGAAGTGGTTCTGCGAGTTAGACTGCGGCTCGGTGGCCGAGCAACTGCGAAAATTGGAGCCGCATTGTGATTTTACGCTAAAGGTTCGCGGAATATAACGCTCTGACATTAACTTGAAACGATTCAGGTTCCACACGTCTTCGTCAAACGTCGGAGACAGAGACTAGCCACGAATGCGTTCGCCGTGTGACAGTTCATAACATAAGCCGTCTCACGCTGGAAACCGCCCGCGGTGACCCGCTGCTCAGCTTTGTTGGAAGCATTTTCTCTCCGCAATGCAGCTGAGCGCCGAACATTGGCGTGATGTCTGTGAATTGGCCACTGATTTATGGCAGGACTGCCGGGCACACTCTGTCCGACATAAGTTACTCCTAACGACACGCTAACGGCTGCTCCTTGCAACGGTTTCCGATATTCACTCATTTTGGAACTAAAATTATTGTACTTATAGTCCTAGTGACATTCGACTATTTTAAGACGTCGCTTAATTAAGCAAAGCATATGCGTACTGCTTGGTAATGCGTAGAGCTACTTAAGATTAAGGTGTAGCAAAGCGCCGATCGAAGTAGCATTTTCCATTTTCTCTGCAATGTTTTTTTTCAGAGTCGTAAGCGACCTAATCCAAAGAACAAATTTTCCAAAGCCAAATCTATTCAATCAAAACATTCAGCGCGCATTCTGGATTTACGAAACCAGTTTCGTCTTTGCGGATCTTGTTTGCAGAGCATAGTTTCAACCAGTTGGCGTTTAACCTTGTCAGAATAGCTGCTCTACCGCTAACAGTATCAACGAGATTTCTGGCGCGGAAATTGGGTACGATGCGTAAAAATCCTTTGCAACATCAGAATGGAATGGATAACGCATGTACGGCTTGCTTGATGTGCGGTAGCAAGATGATAGCGACACGTGGTGCTCTTGTATGTTCACATTGTAGGATACCCGCAGAGTGTGCGTTCTCTGTAAAATGCTGAAAGGCCGCACGCGAAGCTTCCAAAATCATCAATACATTTGCTAATTTGCTGTACAGAATAACGTGTTCGACATTGCGGCGACTGCCCCGCGGCGGCGTGTCCCCACCCCTCAGCGTTTTGGTCGAGTTTACTCGTTTCTGGGCAAGCCTTCCTTCTCAGTTCTAGATAATCATGCCAAACAAACGTGAAAAATCACGTTGCCTCACTCAATAGACGAGTCGAGAAACTCTGGCTCGTGTTCCAGATAAGAAAATCTAGCACATTCTTTATCGAGCCACGATCATAATGACGCTCTCTGTAAAAATAATAGCTGCCTTCTGTAGCGGCCGCGGGCTGCATGTGGGGACGACATCGCCACGTAACTGTCTATTAGCATGAAATTGGCGAAAGAAACCTAGTTACCGGTCATGCATACGGGTGTAGTATATGTATATAGTGAACAATATTGGCAGTTTGTAAACAAGCAAGAAGCGAAGCACACACGCACGCACACACACACATATATATACACCTGCGCGTATACTTAGGTCCGTTCTGCCGGCTACCTTTCGTTTACCTTTCATGTGCCGCGTCTGTTTCTGTCGGCCCTATAAAAGTCGGGAACGACCAGCGCTGCGTTTACAATCGTTTCTGCATCGAGTCGCTGACGCGTACATTGGCGGGCTATAAACTTTACGCTCATGTGCGGACGTAACCCGCAAACACGGCCACCTTGTGTACCTGGCCACACCGGCATCGCGTATACGTATATTATATGTGCCGACAGCTATACTTGTGACTATATATATATAATATATATATACATATATATATATATGGGTGGTATATTATTTGGGGTCTTATTAAATTAATATTGACTTTGTCACATTCAAAGATGTATACATCGAGGGCTAACATTCATGTACTAATACAAGCGTTGACCCGAGGTACACAAAAGTGGAAGTATGATGCACCTTGGTCACTATTATATAGTGGACTAGCGGGATACCCGGCGTTGCCCGGGGAAATCAGTGGCGTTACTCAGTTGGTGACCACTTGGTTGAAAGGAAAATACCCCCAAAAATATAACTGACCATCTAATCTATCTATCCATGCATCCATCCATGCATGCATGCATCCATCCCATTCCATGCCATCCCATCCCATCTCATCGCACCGCATCCCATCCCATCCCATCCCATATTCCATATCCCATCCCATCCCATGCCATCTCATCTCATCCTATGCCATGCCATGCCATGCCATGCCATGCCATGCCATCCCATGCCATGCCATGATATGCCATGCCATGCCATGCCATGCCATGCCATGCCATCCCATCCCATCCCATCCCATCCCATCGCACCGCATGCCATGCCATGCCATGCCATGCCATGCCATCCCATCCCATTGCATCCCATCCCATCCCATCGCACCACACCGCATCCCATCCCATCCCATGCCATCCCATCCCATCCCATGCCATACCAAACAGTAAAAAATAATAAGAAATCAAAAGATATTAAAATTAAAAATTAAAAAATTAAAAATAATAAAATAAAATAAGATAAATTATATAATAATATTTGATCTGTAACCTACATAGGCTTCCGTGAAGTGTTCCCGTCAGTTTGCGCTATTATTATCATCCACCATAGTTTATTCTGGATTTTTACTAAACGTTTAAATGCAGTAAAAAATGTTAAAATTAACGGTGTGCAGAAAAAATGTTAAAATTAAAACTGGCAGAAGTAGATACTAAACAGTCCAAAAGTAAATAAACAGAATTTGCCGAGGTGGGATTCGAACCAAGAATCAATGCTTTTGGAATCCGATGCTTTATCCATTCGGCCACTGGTGCGCCATGGTTACAGAACATGATTAACACGTTGGAGATGTTAGGCTGTACGCACCGCCATCTATTGACGAATAAAAATTTTTTAATTTTTAACTTTTTAACTTTTTTAAATTTTTGTTTCAGCCAGAACCATCTCCCAGACGTGGTGATTCTCAATAGATCTTCAGTTTTCCGCTAGGCTCCGTAGTTCTCTAGTTATGCGCGCGAACAGACTAATTCGGCTGAACAATTTTATATATATAGAATGGATAGCGATGCCCCATTGCCTTACTGTACTGCGATCACTATTGGATGGATAATGATGTTTAATATTCAAATATTGGTTCAATTTTACCGTACTCTGGCCATACAATATGCATTCAGACCAGTATTGGTTGGGTAGCGATGTATAAATGTCTTAATGTACTATGGTCAGTATATATGCGATGTTAGAATTGGATTGTGGCGATGTCTCAATGTCTTAATGTAGTCTGGGCAGTATTGGCCGGGTAGCAATGTCTAAATATCTTAATGTATGCAGTCAATATTGGAATGTGGCGATATCTTCATGTCTTAATGATCTGAGACGAATATTGGATGGACAGAGGTTGGGTCGCTGTCAACATATGGTGTTATCGATATAGGATACCGTGTATGGATGTGTGCATGTATAGGTATTTATAGATATTGGTGCAGAACGTGTACTTCGCTCAGATGATGTTAGCATTTTACATGACCAGAAACAGTTCAAATTATGGGACCTTGATCTAACAGGTAAATGTGATAGTGACTCACATTATCAATTTTTGTGATAAACGCCTATCTCTAAATGTCAGCATTACAATAGCATATCACGCAGTGAAGTGAAATGTAACCTCCAGCGTGAGTCTATAGTACCGGCGGTGTTTATTGGTACACGTACTCCTGCAGATACGTATGAACCATTAAGGCGATCATCCTGTCTTTACATATTGATGTTTAACATTAGGATCCACGAGTCACGACACACTCGGCGACCCCTATGAAATGCCTGGTTCGAATACCGGGTTACTGTTACAGTTCTAGGAGGCGACGTTATGTGGTCTCTACAGCTAGTCCAGAGCTGTTATATTCCAGTCCTGTACTAGTATTCTCTGATATGGCTATATATTGTATAGTATTTTGTTCTATTCCAGTACTATATATAGGATTATCTTACAGAACTCTTATCCAGTACTAGTCTTATCTTATAGAAGTCTTGTCCAGTACTAGTATATTCTGTTATATAATTCTATTTCATAAACATCATAAACATAATGGATACAAGCGCTTATGTTGATGATGATGATGATAATAATAATAATAATAATAATGAAACAAAACTATTATCCTTTGTCTAACGACTCTCTATTTATATTCCTCTACATGCCCTGTGATTATAGTCCAGGCGCTCGTTGTAAGAAATCAAATTCGTTTCATAATTCGTCGTAAAGTTAAAGTGATTACGTCACCGTAAATAGTAAAAGTAAAAAAAAATCCACTTTTTCACAAAATGTAAGTAACTCTGTTCATTTTTTATGGTTAAATTGCTGCATTATACTTCCTATTTTACTATATTGTTCTCGTGACTCATACATAGCCCAATCATAATTTGATCATATCAAATCGTCCAGGTTTTTTGGATTTTTAACTAGTTGAGAAACAATCTTATCATGTAATAATTTGACAATACATTTAGTCCCATTAGTACTTACTTTTAATGTAAAAACATGGCAACAAATTTTTTTTAAATATACACCATCGAAAATTCGTGACGTAGTCAATTTAACGTTTTCTCGTAGATCTGACCTCTATACACTGCGTAACGCGTACTATGTTTCTCTCAACGGTGTACGAGAAAAATGTCAAGGTTAAAGTTACGATTAATTTCGCTTCTGACAACGGGCCCAGTTCGCTGGCTCGGCTATAATTAATGCTAGAAATGGTCTAATCGTAATACTTTACTATATGACTTCAAGAAATTGCAACAAGTGACCGAGAGCAGTCAAGCATGTTGAAACATACCATAAACCCGTATTGCCATTGGTAATGGCATTACAATAAACTCAATATGTAGTTATTCGTGTTTGCGTTCGTGCATGTGCGCGTGCGTATGTGCACGCGTGTGCGTGCATGTTCGCGTATGTGCGCGTGTGTGCGTGCGTACGTGGGTGGGCGTGAGTGCGTGTGCATGTTTGCACGCGTACGTGCCCCGAGTGTAAATCTGATGTCTATAGCGTGCGTGAATAATATCTACACAGATGCATATACGCGCGGTGGCAGGTGGGGATTCAGGTTTATCACGGTAACACTCTTCTCTGGCGTTGTGTAGGAGGCGTTGACGCTGCAACAATCAGTCACTAGTCTAGATGTGTGCGCGTGTCCTCCGGGGCTTGCGTGAGCTAAATAAGCTAAATACTCACGAACTCAATACGTTATAGAAAATGGCACTTGCGTGCCAACATAACAGCATTTGTATTAGCTTTTATTGTAAATTTATTACAGTCATCCGTAACTGTAGAGCAAATATCAATAAGACGGCATGTCTTCATATAGCCTTGGCCCATCTCTATAGTATGCTTTGATTTCGTATCAGGGTTGTTTTGCAGAATGTTCTTGCCTGTGTGTGTGTGTGTGTGTGTGTGTGTGTTCTGTTGTGTGTGTGTGTGTTGGGTGTTGTGTGCTGTGTCGATAGTAAACATATGCAAGGGCCACGTTGCTGATGTGACCAAATCAGCAAAAATCCCGTATTTTCGACTCTAGCACTGCCGCCTCAACAAAAGCCGACGTCTAAACCAACACTGAAAACACAGCATAAAAGTCTTGCGTACGATATAGGACAGCTGAGATAACAATCGTCGGCTGGCCCAGTTTCGAATGAAACAAAGCTACGGCTATAAACCGCCCTTGCTTGCAAACTATAATATAATTAGTTCCTATATCTCCCTCACAGTGCCAGTTAACGTATAGGGAGAACAGGCTTTTGCTCGCATGTTAATAATAAGTCAAACTTCAACTGGAGTAATATCACTGTTGTGCTGTACTCGCCCTACACTCGGATATGACTGTTCACAGTATACAACAGTTGTAGGCAACGCACAATGTGATGTGTTAGAATACGTCACGCACATTGACTGGGGTAGATACGTCATTCCCATTCCCACATCGGCATGCAAATCCTCACTTACTCGTGTATCATGTGTTCAGATAATATTGAGAATATATATAAGATAAATAAATATAATATATGAAATATAATATAAAGAATTCGTTAAACAACTTTTTAATATATATATATATATGTTGTGTGTGGGGGGGGGTGAATGTGTGTGTGTGCTGTGCGTGCCGTGGCATGCGTGCGTGTTGCTTGTTGTATATATGTTGTATTGTATTATGTATGTAGTTAGTGTTATGTTTATGTTATGTTATGTTATGTTATTTATTTATGTTATGGTATTTTATGTTATGTTATAGTTATGTTATGTTTATGTTATGTATTTGTTATGTTATGTTATGTTATGTTATGTTATTGTTATGTTCATGTATGTTATGATATGTTGTGTGGTGGTTGTTTTGTTTGTGTTGTTCTGTGTTGCTGTTGTGTTGCTAGTTGTGTTGTGTGCTGTTTGGTGTTGTGTGTTGTGTTGTTGTTGTGTGTGTTGTGTTGTAGTGTGTGTTGTGTTTGTTTGTGTTGTGGTTGTGTTGTTTGTTGTGTTCGTGTTGTGTTGTGTTTGTGTCCTGTGTTGTGTTTTTGTGTTGTGTTGTGTTGTGTTGTGTTGTTGTGTTGTGTTTTTGTCGTTGTGTTGTGTTGTGTTGTGTTGGTTGTGTGTGTTTGTGTTGTGTTGCTGTTGTGTTGTTTGTGTGTGTTGGTTGTTGTGTTGTTGTTTGTAGTTGTGTTGTGTTGTGTTGTGTTCGTGCTTTGCTGTTGTGTTGTGTTTATGTTTGTTATGCTTATGTTATTTTTGTATTTGTAATTTGTTTTTGTACCTAGATTGTAATTATGTATTTTATAGTTGTTTTTTTGACGAAGAAACCTTTTATGTATTTTATGTATTCTTTCATAGATAGCCAGTACTGTGACACATTATGTATAGAGCAACTTCTCTTGCATACTTCGCGCTCATCATAAATTGCATCCCTGCCGTATGCAATGGATTATATCTTCCTGTACAACTTCAGAAACAACATCGCCGTCACATTACGGAATCATAGAGAAACATGCGCACTTTCTTCCGTCTCCATGCCCGACAAAGACTGTTCAAAGCGTTCGCGTGTGCCTTACGATTCTCGATTGATTGCCCGCGAACGTGTATAATTGTTTGCGGGCATCCGCCTTGATCCTGTGTTTGGATATTCTAAGCCAACGAGATCGCGGGCATAACTTCGGCACCGTCTATTCAAGCTATGGCGTTATTATAAGTATAAGGCGTACTACTGTTTCTGCTCCAGGTTAGGCATTCGGACAGCATTGTACAAGAATGTTTTCATCGTCCAACTTGAGTGTATGCCATCGTCTCAAGCGGGAAATGGGATCAGTGATAGAATCAGCTATTCGCATATAAAAGTATATATGATTCATCTGCACTGCAGTATAATTATTTTCCCATAACACGGTGAAATACCCATCGTTTCGGTCACGAAGTAATATATCTCTCGCGTCGTGCGTACGTATGCGCTGTCGTGTGTGTATAGAATATTTTTTTCGGCAATCGCGTGACGTTTCCGATATCCTACATAAAAACTTTAGTTGAATTTACAAGTTGTGTTTCATGACGTCGGTCATGTCTTTTATGTTGGCCAGGCAATGCGCGAGCAAAAACATTACAGCAGGACGGCAGCAAGAATATCGGGAACTTCTCACGTCTCTATGGCAGCAATTCACACTGAGGGCATATCCAGCGAGTCATGGAGACGGCTGCGCAACACCTACAAGGTAGCGGCAGTTCGATATTTCAGAACCGCCATTACAATCTTTTGCTAATTTCTCGCGTTCTAATGTTACAAATGTCATCGGCGAATCCACGCCGTAGCTGCCAACTGCAGACGAATTTCGTGCTGGCCGCAACTGATTCGAATGCGACACTCGAAGGTTAGTGTCCATAGCATGCACGGGAAGACCAACTGCTATCCTTATTTGTGTGCTAATAAGAGTGTCTATAAAAAACTTATTGTTTATGTTGACATGTACGACAACCAACAAACAATTATTTCAACAAATGTTGTGACCATGTTTTTTAAATATCACCACTGCATAATGACGCATTGATGATATATGAAAAAGTTTTTAGCTAAAATTGACTAGCTCCACTGTTTACAAGCCAGATAAGCCTTATTAATTACATTGCCGGCAATCTTGTACGCGCGCACTGCTTAGCCTAACTTTTGTAGCTTCATTTGAAAAGCAGTACTCCCTGTCAATTATGTATAACGACTTAATCCTTCCCCGATAATAAAAAATAATGTAATGACGCGTAATTGGTAATAATTATAAATAATATAATACATAATATTAATAATAATAATGATTGAGAATGGCTCAGATGCTGTGTTCTTTTCGGAACGAGAGCTTTCGCACAGTTGGTGATTACGTATGGCAAGGCATATTCTCTGCGAGGGGACTCGATCGTGATTACCAAGGCGAAGCGTCACACGCATATCGTGCCTCAACGTATGGGGGATATTCCCCCGTAGCAACATTCGTGATTGTTACCGATTCTGTAAGACTACCCATCCGATAGGTCAACTGCAGTCGCTAGAACGCAGCACCGTCCACAGTAACGGAGGTCTACATGTCGTTTTGCTCGTCTGCTTTATCATAACTAGACAGACACTAGAGTAGACTCCGCACGATTTGAGCAACATATAACATCATTATTTAGTTTCAGCGGCGCACGAACCATTTGCTGACATTCATTACGCTGCTGAAAATGCAATAACAATTGCCCTATATATATAATACACTCACATGCTCGGTGGCCACTGTTAAGTTGTATACGGTAACCCTATAACTAAATGACAACAACGACGCTTTGCAGCTACACCTTTTTGCGTGAGCAGATATTCTGGCATGTGTGTGTGTGGTGTGTGTGTGTGTATATGCGTATGTGCGTGGGTGTATGCGTGCGTTCGGGCGTGCGTGTACGTGTGTGCGTGGGTCGCTGCGTTCCGTGCCGTGCATCTACGTGTGTGATGTGTGTGTGTGTGTGTGTGTGTGTGTGCGTGCGTGCGTGCGTTGCGTTGCGCGCGCGTGTGTCGTGTCGTGTGTCTGTGTGTGTGCGTAGCGCTGCGTGCGTGCGTGCGTGTGTGGTGTGCGTGCGTGCCCCTGCGTTTTTTCCGTGGCTCGTGCGTGCGTGCGTGCCGCTGCTGTGCCGTCGTGCGTGCGCTGCTGTGCCGCTGCGTGCGCGCGCCGCGCGCGTGCGTGTGGTGTGTGTGTGTACGTATGCAAGGTTAGACAAGTTTACTCGAAATAACAAGTAAACAGTGTAATTGCATCGTCCATTTCATCGTCCCACACTCGGTCGTTATGCATGAGCGCACGCCACTTGTAGATCCGTGGGTGGGGGTGGGTGGGGGATCACCGGGGCCATCCAAAAATCATCCACAGAAAGGGAATAAGATTAAAACGCGAATTATCTCGATCATTTATGAGCAATATAAAGCGCAATTTTACATATAGTTTCCCACATCCACTGCTCACTGGAGTCTCACAGAAAATTACCGTATGAAGCACTAACATGTGCGGCTGGACCCTATAGCAAAGCTTCGCCCAACCCCACTTCGCTGCCTTGTTGTCTCATTCCTGGATTCACCAGTGGCGCAATCACGACACTAGATATAGAATGAAACAACGTTAGACCCTGCCGCACACAGCTCGCGGGCATGACTAGTGCGAGCGGCGGCGGATGACCCGATTTCTGACCTTCATCTAAGAGAACGCCTAACAATACGCCGATTCTGCAGTAGGTTTTTCCATAAGCTGTTGAATGCATCTTTGTCACATCTCTTTTGACCTAGTCGTCTACCCTGCTCTTACGCGCTCCGCGGCGCACACCTGTCCGCAAGTACCGGTGATGGTGCCGGTAGGGTAGGTGGTAAGAGACGGACAAATTCTCACGGTGCCTTACGATTAGAGGGTCGCCATATTGCGGCCTACATCGTCGACATGTCGCAAAGAAAACGCTGTTTTGATAACATGCTTCAGCTAGCACTAGATCACAGTAATCAGCTCAATCTACTACGCATGCGTACATGCAGGCCTCCACAAGGCCGTAAGCCTTGTACCTCATAATCCCGATACACCCTTACCTCAAACACCTAACATCCCGCATATTTTGCTATATATATAGTCACAAGCATAGCTGTCGGCATATATACGTATACGCGATGCCGGTGTGGCCAGGTAAACAAGGTGGCCGTGTTTGCGGGTTACGTCCGCACATGAGCGTAAAGTTTATAGCCCGCCAATGTACGCGTCAGCGACTCGATGCAGAAGCGATGCAAATACGTTTATGTCCTTACGAATCCCCAATACCTGACGGGTGATGCGTGGGGAATACACACGTTTATTTTAGACCCTCGAAAGCTGCAACGTTAATCGTGGTAGATACGTTGTAGACAGTGTATCGACGTTGTTGCGCAGCTACATCGTTATCCAACGTCTCTCGTCTAGGATCCATCTATCTGAAACATAGACCTATCTAAGATAAGCTATAGATCCTGATTCTATCTGGAGTGAATAATAGTAGATCTATTATTATTCACTCCTGATTCTATTATAGATACTCTATCTGATCTATAGATTCCGACCAACATGAACGACACATGTTACGCGGTTGGTCCCATTACAGGCTAACTGTGCTAACTGCTAACTGTGCTCCGATTTAGACACTTGAGTTTTACACGCGTTCATGTGAAAATACGTGCGACTAGTCGATGCCGTGCCTATCCGCCGTGAATCTCTGCGTTGTTCGTGAGCATGTTGTTGGCACGTCGTTCGCTCTCGTGCGAATCAGTTGCGACATGCAACATGCGACATGCTACGTGCGACATGCTACGTGCGACATGCGACATGCTACGTGCGACATGCGACATGCGACATGCTACGTGCGACATGCTACGTATTTTTTTTCGCGTCCGGTTTCCGATATCCTCATAAAACTTTAGTTGAATTTCACAAGTGTGTGTTTCTGACGTCGGTCATTCTTTATGTTGCAGCAATTGCCGACAAAAACATACAGCGGCGGCACAAGATATGGGAACTTCTCACGTCTCTATGCAGCCATTCACCTGAGGGATATCAGCGAGTCATTGAGACGCTGCAGCACTACAAGGTAGGCAGTTGCGATATTTCAGACGCCATTACAATTTTGCTAATTTCTCGCGGTTTCTAATGTTACAATGTCATCGCGAATCCACGCCTGCCCGCCAACTGCAGACGGAATTTCGCTGCCGGGCAACTGATTCGAAATCGACACCTCGAAGTAGTGTCCATGCATGCACAGGAAGACCAACTGTATCCTTATTTGTGTGATCAAGAGTGTATAAAAACTATTGTTTTTATTTGATCATCGTACGACAACCCAACAACAATTATTTCAACAAATTGTTGTGACCATTTTTTTAATTCACCACTGATATGACGATTGATGAATATGAAAGTTTTACTGAAATTGACTAGTCACTGTTTACAAGCCAGATAACCTTATTAATTATCATTGCGCATTTGTACGCGCACTGCTTAGCAACTTTTGTAGCTTCATTTGAAACAGTACTCCCTGTCAATTATGTATAACCGACTTAATCCTTCCCGATAATAAAAATAATAATGACGGTAATGGTAATAATTATAATAATATAATAATAATATTAATAATAATAATATTTGAGAATGGCTCAGAATGCTGTTTCTTTTCGGAAACGGGAGTTTCGACAGTTGGTGATTACGTATGGCAAGGATATCCCTGCGAGGACTCGTGATTACAGGGAAGCGGTCACACGCATATGTGCTCACGTATGGGCGGATATTCCCCCGTACAACATTCGTGATTGTTACGATCTGTAAGACGTACCCATCCGATAGGTTCAACTGAGTCGGCTAGACGCAGCACCGTCACAGTAACGAGGTCTACATGTCGTTTGCTCGTCTGCTTTATCAATAACTAGACAGAAACTAGAGTAGACTCGACATTTGAGAACTATAACATATTATTAGTTTCGCGCACGAACCATGCTGACATTCAATTACCTGTGAACATCAATAACAATTGCCCTATAATACACTCACATGTCGGTGGCACGTTAAGTTGTATACGGTAGCCTATAACTAATACACAACGACGCTTTCAGTACCCTTTTTGCCGTGACCAGATTATCTGGATGTGTGTGTGTGTGTGTGTGTGTGTCTATATTCGTCCAATGTCCATTGGCGTCTATCTCTCTCTCTCTCTCGGGCTCTCTCTCTCTCTCTACTCTCTCTCTCTCTCCCTCTCCTTCTCTCTCTCTCTTCTCTATATATATATATATATATATATATATATATAGTATACTATGTGTGTGTGCTGTGTGTATGTGTGTGTGTGTGTGTGTGTGTGTGTGTGTGTGTGTGTGTGTGTGCGTGTGTGCGTGTGCGCGTGTGCGTGTGCTTGTGCGTGTGCGTGTGCATGTGTGTTGTGTGTGTGGTGTGTGTGTGTGTGTGTTGTGTGTGTGTGTGTGTGGTTATGTGTGTGTGTGTGTGTGCTGTGTGTGTGTGTTTTGTGGTATATATATATGCTTCCGTATGAAGATGGTCACATGTCTCATATTAACGATAGAGCGAATATCACGTTAATGCGTCTTGTGTTCGCGCCGCTTAAAACAACCCCCTAGTATTACGCAAGCTTATAGCTAATACCGACGTACAAAAGTGATGCTCATGTGTCACATTTCAAGTGTGACGAGCAGCGGCGCAAGGGCGTCGTCCGCGAGGGTAATCACCATGCTGGCGGGTTCGTTGGGCCGCGGTGCTCTAGCTGCAGGATGACTTTGGCTGATGTTCGTCGGTGGTGAACACAACAGCTCTCAGGTTGATTACCGGCTCCGTTGTTGGACACCGACGAGGTTCTTTTCTCTCTCGCGGAGCGCCCTCGCGTAAATCACTCATCAATTGTTCGAGTTCTTCCGCCGGCCGCGTCTTTGTCTTTTTGCTGTCGCGGCCCCCAGCAGATCTGCTCGCGTAACCGCACCGGCCAACGGCCAGTTCGGAATTGAAGGCGAGAAGGCGGTCTGTATATATAGGCCAGTAGTTTCTCACAAACTCGCATATGATCGTGCAGGCGACCTGCATTGACGGAGAGAGGGAGGGAGAGAGATATTTGTGAAGAGAGAGAGGACAGACAGATAGACAGCCAGTCAGTCAGACAGACAGACAGGAGCAGACATGGCAGATAGACAGCAGTCAGGTCAGTTCCAGACAGACAGACAGGCAAGATAATTCACGTCAAGATACCAGACCAGCAGACAGACAGACAGACAGACAGACAGACAGACAGCACGCACAACGAGACAGACACGACAGGACAGGTCAGACAGACAGTCAAGTCAGGCAGACATACATATCTACATGTATACAGATCAGTCAGAGAGGACAAAAGACCAGACAGACAACAGACAGACAGACAGACAGACAGACAGACAGACCAGACAGCGGACGGATGGACAGGACGGCGGGACGGGACGTGACGGACGGACGAGCGACGGACAGGAAGACGAACAGACGGCGACGGA